>NW_008338108.1:317946-436621 GCF_000622305.1 Nannospalax galili
CACCACCTCCTCTCCCAGGTCCTGGAGCTGAGAGTATGCCAGCTCCTCCTCTACCACCACCTCCTCCTCCCTCTGCACCTCCCCTGCCTGGCACTTCTTCACCTACAGTGGTTTTCAACTCAGGATTAGCAGGTGAGAGCACAGAATGAAAATGGGCACTTTTGTGAGAAATACTCCCTCTAGAGAGCTAAAGCTGTTCTTTAAAAAACTGAGTCTTTTTCAGACTCTTAGGAGGGTAATGTAGGCAGTGAAGCAGAAACTGTCATATATGAGGGGCAGGGGGGCATTGTCCTCTTAGTCCTTGCCACACTTTGCCTAGCAGGAGGTTCTAACCTCTTACCTTATCTTCTGGCCTATCACTGAGCCAACCTGTGGAATATAAGAGTTATCTTCTCAAGGATCAGCACATTCTTATGAGCCCATCAAACATTTTCTGGATAGTTGCCAAAGCTCTGGATTAGGCTCAGATATTGATCATTATGTTTTAAGGTATTTGAAATGTCACTTATAAAGAAGGAGAAAATGCCAGTATGAGTAATTGCCCCATAGAGGCTTCTAGGCTTGTCTTCTGAGCACTTGTAAGCATCAGAATGTGCTGAAGTAGTTTTAAGCTTCAAGGGGAAATGGTGCCAACAGCAATCTCTTTAAGCTTTGAAAAGCTTCCAAATAATTCATGTTGCCCTCCTGATAACCAGGAGATAAGAGTTCAGTCTGTCTCACCAGAAATAAAAGGGAGGCAGGTGAAGGAATTAAGGAGAATTGCTCCAGTGCCTCCAAATAAGTTCTTATTTTTGACTCTTAGAAGTGAAATTTACGCTTTAGTACAGAGCCATTTCAGTCACAGAATGTTGCTGAGTGTTTGGGGTTGCTCTGAGGAGGCTGTCCCTGTGACGCTGGGTCACTCTGCCCTGAGGAGGCTGTCCCTGTGACGCTGGGTAACTCTGCCCTAAGGTTGCCACTGTATGACACTGGGTAACTCTGCTCTAAAGTTGCCATCCTGTAGTACTAGGCAACTCTGCTTCCTCATCCACACTGGCCTGCTCTTGAGTTCCCTCAGTTACTGTAAGCTACTACCCTGAGAAGATTCACTTCCAAAGCCTCCGAGTGTAAATGACAGTGTTTGCCATAATGATTTCTTATTCTCTGTCCCTCAAAGTGTCTTGTCAGCAGCTTTAGCAGCCACTTACTTGGGTGAAGCCTTTTCAGCCATCGGAAAGCTTCCTACAGCACATTTGTCCACCTAAGCCCTATGATTTTCCTTTACTTCTGCAAAGCTGCCAAGACACAAACAAGACTTCTTTAAAGTGTTCATAGTAAATAAAAAAGGGTTATTTTTACCTTTCAAGGTCTTTCCTGTCTACCACTTTCTTCTAGAACTTTTATTGCTTCTGAAGAGGAAAGGTGGAGGAGAGTCATCATGGGACTGTTGGATTGTTGAATGTAAATAAACAAGCATCATACTATCTCTGGGTATCTGCCAGTCACCAGGCTGTTCTTGGTGTGGAAGCCACCATTGTCCTGTGTACCTGGGCCACTGATCAGGCTTTCCTTCTAGTCCCTGGGGAACATTTACTGTGAGCTGTGTCTGTTGTGGCTCCTGGAGCTGCTGCCTTTCTCCCTTGCAAAAGCTAATGTGTGGCTCAGCCTCTGCTTTGCATTCACCTGAGCTCTAACATAGAACTCATGGCCTGTGTGTCAGGGAAGCAAGTTAGAGGCTGAGTTTGCAAGTTTAGGCCTCCTTCTGAAGCTCTGTGCCTTTTTTTTTAATAGAGTCTTTGCAGCTACTTAATTTAAAAACTTGTTGGCTCTTTTGAGTGTATCAAGTTTAAGGTGTAGTGCTTTGTGCTCAGCTGATAACCACCTTCAGGATCTCCACAGGTAGTTATCCCCAGTATTTCTTCACAAAGTAGTTTATTGTAGATGGGATTGAAAAAGTCTTCCTTATTTTATTTTATTAAGTATCCAGTAATGATTATAAGATACACCTTATCTTATAAGGATATAAAGATTACAAGATCCTTCTAAATCCTTAATATCTTAGACTTAGGCATTTTCTGCAAGGCTTAAATCTCATTATTATTCATCCTTAATATGGCTTCAGTGCATAGTAATTGAAGCCCATTTTGTGAAATATTATTCTTGTATGTTCAGTAATTCTCTCTCTCTGGAGCCAAGAGGGCAGAGAGAATCAGGGTATCTCAGTACAGCCAAGAGTCAGACCTGAACTGATATGTCCAGGGCTTCTGGGAAATCACTTGAGTTTCTAGATCTACAAGTGACAGGATGTCTTATCTCTATAATGGGCAGTGAACAAGTGTGGTCATATCAGGGAATCAGGAGGAGGTCCCCTTGGTTTATCTTTAGTTCAGAAATTTTTTTTCATAATATAAAGAAAATATTAGTAGTGTAAAATAAGCATTTGGAGTGTGAGACTTATGTCTTTAAGTCTAATGGAACAATCTGACTCCCTTTTCTGAGGTAGGTCACTTGTGACAGACTGCTGTTCAGTCAGTGGCCTTTGCTTTGTCTTTGAAAAGATGTGCTTGGATCTTCTCAACAAACATTTGGACCTTGGCTGATTTTGTTTATTAAGAACTTGTTTACAGCCTATGGAATAAGCAGTATAGTTCATTATGGCTGTAATGAATTTTTTAAAATTTCTCCCAAGAAGGATTGTTTTTTAGATAAAAACAAGGCAGGTGAAAAAGCAAAATTAGTTTTTGGCTTTGTGCTACTGAAATGTGTCTAAGAAGCATGAAATTCTATGCTGAGAGTGAGTGAACTGCTAGGCCACTTGACTCTAACCATGTCTAATATACATATATATTTTATTTTCTCTGTTCTTTCTGCTTCCACAAAAGATGGGCCAATCAAGCTTTTCTGTAGGTTGCCCTTCATTAAGTGTGTTGAGTATTTGCTGTGTTTCTGTTGGTCACACTGTGCTTTGACATCTCTCCACTCCATCCTGCTTTAATTCATTGCATTTGACATTGTGTCTCTGGGGAGTCTGGGTGTTGGCTGACTATGACTCCAGGTTTGTTCAGGTTTCCGTTGAATCTATACAAGAGATGCTCCTCCTTTAGGCAGGTCCTAGATTCATAGTCCATGTTCCTTCCTGTTGAGGGAAGGAATGATTCTTTCTCACATTTAATTTTCAGTTATTTCTCTGATTCCCACTTTGACAGGATTGTGTTCTGAGGAAATACGGAAAACAAAAGAAAGCTGCTGAGCACCCCTTTCCAGGACCATCCCACTGTCTGTGGTTCACTGTCTAGAATACCTGCCTACCTAGAGCCTGAGCCCTGGCTTACAGTGTGGCATCACCTGTAGCCCCTCCTGTTTACCATCCCCATATCTAAAATCAAGAGAAGTTTCCTCACTGATGTTGTAAAGGACCCCCCCCTCAACTCCCCATTATCTATCTCTGTTCCCCTTGCTGAAGGGCCAATTAGAGGGAAGCCTGTTCCTTTGTCCCACTGAGAACATTGGTTCTCCCTGGATAGAATAGACAAAAAGGAAATGGGACCAGGAATCCAATACTGTTGATAGTGGGGTAGAGGGTGTCACATTTGGTGATAGAAAAGCCTGTTTTGGCAGACGCTGTGTCTCTATGTTGCTGCATGCTTTCATGTAGGTTTATCTGATGACATTCCTTCTCTTTCTATGGCCTTTATAACTCTGGAGGAATGAGAGGCACCATCTGTCTCCCTTTTCTGTAAATACCTACTGAGGCAGGCAGGCAGGCAGGCAGACAGACAGACAGACAGACAGACAGAAGCTCAGATGAAGATCACTTTTGTTTTGATCTGCCCTGAAGTGCTAGTTTCTCCTCCCTTACCTGCTAATAATGGCAGATAGTAAAGCTCATAGGTGGCTGGTGAGGGGCTTAGGGAAACTTGATGTAGGCAGCTAAGTGGTTTGGGAAGGCTTCTTTATGATATAAAATTAATATGTAGAATTTTAAATTGTTGCCTTTTTGAATTTTTTTTTCTCAGAATGAGAGGAGTTTGCTTTCACCTTAGCCCATGATGTTTATTCAGTTTTCTCTATTTTAGTATTTTTAATCACTTCACTGATATCTAGATGAAGATAACTGACTTCTGCAGCAGAATTTGCTTTTTAAAAGTAGGGAGAAGGTTCTTTGGCATTCCTGTGAGCACTGTGACATGACTCTGAGCACCCCTTCTGAATTCACTGTTCCCTGACATGGGCCGTTCATGGCCCCTAGTCTGCTTGAAATGACTCAGCAGCCAATGTAATCTTATTACCACAGTCACCCACAGGAATGTATCCTCCTGCCTGAATATCCCCTTTCTTGATGTTTCTGGTAGGCTAGGCAGTCACTTTGTGCAGACTGACCATCCTTAAGACTTGTTTGAATGTATGTGTCCTAGGAACAAGAATTGAGGATATCAAAATTTAAGATAGTATTTGCCCTCTGCCATCTAATAATATTGTCTAATATTGTTGCTAGAAATCAACAGCCTAAGGGCCTCAGTAAGAGAAAACAAAAACCCCTAAATCCCTAGCCATTAACTTTTATTACAGTACTATGTCAGATAGCCAAATAAGGATCTTGAATGGCTTTGGCCAAGGCCAGGTATTCTCCATGCCTCTTCCTCCAGTGTTAAAATGTCATCTGCAAGGACTGTTGTCTGATTGTTCTTGAGAGTTACAAGGTCTTAGATGTATCTTAATTTCATTATGTTTGACATCTTTAGCTGTGAAAATTAAGAAGCCAATCAAGACGAAGTTCAGGATGCCAGTGTTTAACTGGGTTGCTCTAAAGCCCAATCAGATCAATGGCACAGTCTTCAATGAAATCGATGATGAGCGGATTCTGGAGGTATTTCTGTCCTTAGTTATAAACTGGTGTGCATGCTGTGCTGCAGGGCCAAAGAATGTGCCCTGTTAACCTGCAAGTATCACTAATAGAGTTCTAATGTTTCAAGTAGTGCAATAGATTTCAGAAGCAGAAATATCTTTATACCGTCAAAAATAAAATTGGAAATGATTTATAAGGCAGTTCTAAAACTATGTTTATAAAGATAAGTTAAAATGATACAGTTTTGAGAGCCGGGCATGGTGGCACACACCTTTAATCCCAGCAGAGGCAGGCGGATCTCTGTGAGTTAAAGGCCAGCTTGGTGAGTTCCAGGTTCCAGGACAGGTGGGGTTACAGGGAGACCCTGTCTCAAAAAGACCAAAAAAAATTAAAAAAAAAGATACAGTTTTGAATATCTCTATTATGTGCTACAAAATATATATCTGAGACAATCCCATTCTTTAATTTATAAGGGCTTAGAAACTTTATTAAACTGTGTTAATTAAGGACTCAGTGATTGTACTGACTATCTTGTTTGATGGATTTGCCTGTGGCAGTGGTTGTCTATATAAGGAAATTATCAAAAGCAATTGAATTGGCTATTTAGTCAGTAGTGTTCTCTGGACACTCACTTCTGGCCATGTGATCAGAGTTGTACTCTAACAAACAGAGACAAAGACTCACTAGAGAATGCAAGGTCTTTGCTTAAGAGGCTATTTAAATGATGTGGCTCTTGCCAGTTGAGAATGACTGCATTTTTAAGTATACTCCAGCTTGCCAATGTCATCCTTCTTCACTCTAGGATTTAAATGTGGATGAATTTGAGGAAATATTCAAGACAAAAGCCCAAGGTCCTGCCATTGATCTTTCTTCAAGCAAGCAGAAGATAACACAGAAGGGATCAAGCAAAGTGACATTACTAGAAGCAAATAGGGCCAAAAATCTTGCCATAACTTTGAGGAAAGCTGGAAAGACTGCTGATGAGATATGTAAAGCTATTCATGTGTAAGTTCAGGACATCTTGGAAAAGTAGATTCTAGCAGGTTTAGAATAAAAATGAAAATAAGGAAACTCTCAGCAGAAAACTGAAGTAGTAGGGCAAGATATAAGTTCAAAGATGGAGGAATTCTTGACATCCATTATTCCAAGTTCTCCTTTATTTCATATGTGCTACTGTGTGAGAGTTGAGTAAGCTGCTGACACTGAAGAGGTGGGTCAGAAGTTACCAGGGGAGTGCAGTATTCATAAGCTATTTGTTGTTTCAGAAGAGTAACGTCTGGATTGTGACATCATTTATTGTCTTGGTCTGTTCTCCTCCCTAGGCCTACAGCAATGCTTACATGAAAAGAAAGTTGAGCTAAGTGTTGCAGATGTTAAGGAAAGAGAGAGATGGATGGCAGTTTTCTCTCAAGTATCTGGATTGTTTCCAGATTTGTTGAATACAAATTTGATGGCATCTCTGGAATGGTATAGTTCAGTGCCAAATGCAAATATGACACAGATGCATTTTTTAATTCATCACAATAGGAATGTGAACTCTGTTGCTCTTACTACTTTTTGGACATTCTAAACAAAGCTTTTATTAAAAAAAACATTCTCGGGGGCTGGAGAGATAGCTCAGCAGTTAAGAACACTGACTATTCTTGCAGAAGACCCAGGTTCGAATCCCAGCACCCATGTGGCAGCTAACAACTGTCTGAAACTCCAGTTCCAGGGGATCTGACAGCTTCTTCTGTCCTCAGTGGCATTGAATGACACAGGTGCACTTGCCTACATGCAGTCAATATACGCATACATATAAAATAATAAATAGAATATTTTTTTTTAATTCTGAACTACACAGAAGATACTGGCTTTACCTATTATAAGAATCTTCCTATTTTTATGGCCGTAGTAATAAGATGCTATTGATGCTTTAGAAAGTAATTCTTCATAATTTGATAACTTTCAAATTTTGATCAGAGACCTTACCTGACCCTAAGATATTATTTGCTCAGATTTTGTATCTTTGATCAGGTTCATAGTCTAATAGAATGATGCCTCTGCAGTCTTTTCTGGTTTCTGAAATGGAAACTCGGTATGCAATCTTGTTTTTAATTTTTTAGACTTTGTTTGCCATGATAATGAATGGATAATTCTGATATTTTGTTGAACAAAGATTGTCTGGAGAATAGATTATAGCAAAGGCTTGTTCACACTGAGCATACATCTGCGAAGAACTGACATTCCTTCAAGGAGTGTGTGCTCTTACTTCAGAATATCTGCATGGTACAGGCATTTGAATGATTTTTTTTTTCTTTGAAAGAAGAAAAAGTAATCTGAGATATATTTTACGTAATTCTCCAGCTATTCTGTAGCTGTTTGTACCGTGGTAATTTCTTTAACTGGCAATATTTCACAGTATCTAAAACCATGTCCTTGGACCACTTTACCAGCCAATGCTCCTGACTTCATTCTGCCTGCTGTTTTCATTTACTCTTCATTTCTAAACTTTAAGCAGCTCTAAGCTAGTAACACTGAATACTGAGGATGGTTCAGTTTGGCAGTTAGGGTACTTGATACTTAGTCAGGACCAGCATCAGGTGGGGCTTTGGAGTACAACTGTCCAAATCTGAGGCCTTATTGAATTCTTGGTAGATGAGCTGGACTGGATGGCGAATTGGTAGAAAGGGATCACTTTTCTCTGTAACACTGACCTGTCCTCATTGACTTCAGATTTGACTTGAAGACGCTGCCGGTTGACTTTGTAGAATGTTTGATGAGGTTCTTGCCAACTGAGAATGAGGTAAAAGTGCTTCGGCTCTATGAGCGGGAGAGGAAGCCCTTGGAGAATTTGTCAGATGAAGACCGCTTCATGATGCAGTTCAGTAAGATTGAGCGCCTCATGCAGAAGATGACCATCATGGCCTTCGTTGGGAACTTTGCAGAAAGCATTCAGATGCTGACTCCTGTGAGTTGAACAACTCTGGTAGGAGAGGGGTCCAAAGAGAGAGTCATTTTTACATATCTCTTTCATCTCTAAAAACGATCCTTTATCTTTAGTGAGCAGCAGGCTTATAATTAGTTTTAGAGGGAGCACTGAATTCATTCAGCATAGGTTTCTTCTTCCTTGGAGCTTGGCTATAGTACTGCAGTGGTGTACAAATAAACAAAAGGCAGCCCTTTCTCATTCCCTGTGTTATTCTGGCAGAGACTAGGAATCATATCAGTTTGTCCCCAATTCTGTGTCTAAAAACTCAGTTACTGCTTATAGTAGCATATCTGTTCAAGACAGGTTCTGAAAACTTGGGGAGAGTATTATATGTCTGTCCCACTGTTCTTCCTAGCCATATTTAAAAGTATAAATTGTGCATGATTGGAGATTGTGGACAGGGAATTGAATTCTTCTGGAAGAAGCTATTAACTCCTATTTTAAATCACTGGTTATGGATTGGCTACAGGATAAGGTCCTATGATACTTGTTACGGTGAATGGTTTTTAAGAAGAGAATATGTAATGCTATAGTTACCTAGTCAGGCAGCTGGCTTTACTCTGCTTAAGAGAAGTAGAATCTCGTTACAGTATCAAGGTTTAAATGGAGTTTGCTTTCTCAGTTAGCTCTTAGTTTCCAATCATTTTGCCATTTTTAATATGTCTTCTTTTCTTCCTTCCTTGCTTCCTTCCTTTGATTGGAATCTAGCAACTGCATGCAATTATAGCAGCATCTGTTTCTATAAAGTCATCCCAAAAGCTCAAGAAAATTCTGGAGGCAAGTGAAGCTTTTGTTATGTCCCTGTAGAGCTGCCTCATCAGGCTTCTGGCACCTAAGGGGCTATCCTGATGGGCCTTTCTTCTCTCTTGCCTTTTCAGATCATCCTGGCTCTTGGAAACTACATGAATAGCAGCAAACGAGGAGCAGTTTATGGATTTAAACTTCAGAGTTTAGATCTGGTACGTGAACTCAAAGGAATATGGGAGCTCTGAATGACAGACACCTGCAGAGATTGGGTCTTGGAGCAGAAAGTCTGTTCTAGGAGGATGGGGGCATTGGATGAGGATCCTCTGATCTCAGGAGAATCAGTTGGTGCAAATTTTCTGAAACACCATTTGTCAGGAAGGACCTGAGATTCACACCCTTTCACCCAGTACTTTTATTTCTGTGAATCTTCCAGTCTGAATTATGAATGCTGTCCTTTATAGCAATAATCTCAAATTTTAGTATTATGGGAAATGATTAAATACACAAAACAAGTAATATAGTGAACTCTCCTTTAGTTGTTTAACTACTTGGCAAGACTTTTTAGACAAATGGATAATTTTGTGTTATTAAAAACATAGAATGTGGGGCCGGAGAGATGGCATAGTGGTTGAGAGCACTGCCTGCTTTTACAGAGGAGCCAGGTTTAAAGCTCAACACCACATGGTGGCTAAAAACCATCCCTAACTCAGGGGATCTGACACCCTCTTCTGACCTCAGAGGGCATTGTACAATGCAGGTACACTTACATACATTCAGGCAATACATTCAAAAAATAAAAATTAAAAAAGAAACAAAAACAATGTAATTGCAAGTGTGATTAGTTTCTTTTTTCTGTGTGGACAAAATACATCCTTTGCAAAGTTGCTCTCCATGGACTCCTGTCCAGGTTGTGCAGGCTGACTGTAGCTTCAAAAGCAAGGGAGATTTGGTTATCTGATAGTATCTAGTCAGTCAGAGTTTCAACCTCGGAGAAGGTCATGATCTAGTATCTGTGAAGGATTTGTCCTAGGACCTACAGGGACACCAAACATATCAGATTCTCAAGTCTTTTCTATGACAGTGCAGTGTATGGATTAACCTAACACACCCCCTAGATTTTAAATCATGTCTCATTTACTTATAACATTTACAGAGCCAGTTTTTTCTCTCATTATTTTCTATCTGTGACTGGTCAAATTCACAAATGCAGAGCTAGGGCATAAAGGAGGAGCTGAGCTAAACATAGAGATTGCAGTGTGAGGGCCAGTGGCACCTGGTGCTCCTGCACAAACCTGCTGGCTCCACCTACCTCTCTTCTGGTTCTCCATTTTGAAGAGCAGTAACACTGGAGTCCTCTCACGTTTAAGCAAGGGATATGGGATAGCAGGTGTAGGGATGGGGGAGTTCATGTGACAGAGGTAAAGATCTGAAACATTCCTAGCTCAGTGTCTGGCATTTAGCACGTCCTTGGGACATTTAAGCACCAGTGGGCTGGTTCTCTAAAGAGCACATTGAATCTTGAATATTCTGGGAATGCTTTTTGCCAACCAGAACATATCAGATAGCGCTACCTTGTCAGCTGCTTCCAGCACCTAAGGGAAGCAGTTAGGTAGCAGTACTGTTATTTACTGTGGCTGTTACTTACTTTGGGTAGAAAATCTCCTGCTGGGCACTCTCTCCACAACTCCGCTCTTGTACCTAACCCATGTCACCTTTTGTTTTCAGCTCTTAGATACAAAGTCAACAGACCGAAAGCAAACGTTGTTACACTATATATCAAATGTGGTAAAAGAAAAATATCATCAAGTGACTCTATTTTATAATGAGCTTCATTATGTGGAAAAAGCTGCTGCAGGTACTTAATTTGAGCTGTTAATGCTACCCTGGGCTATTCAATACTTTATTTACAAGGGAACCATTCCCTGCTTAAATACTTCAGAACCAATTTCAAAAAGCATGATCAGTAAGTCAGGTTCTGAGCTGAAACACATCGTGATGGTGCCACCCACTTTGTTGTAATGGTGCCACCCACTTTTAACGTGGGCCTGAAGGCCGTCTCTGTCCATGTCCTCTCTCTGAAGATCCAGGCCTATCCATTGTTTGCTTCGTTCTCTTGCTATTTGCTGAGATAGGACAACAAGAACCAGGGAGCCAATTCAAAATGAAAACTTTGATTTCATGCCATTCCATTTGCTAAGATGTGGCTCCTCAAACCATTTAATCTAATTTGTTGGCTGTAGTTCTTGGTTGCTGCTTTGCACTTAACATTTTCTTATTTCAAATATCAGTAGTTCTGACATACCTGCATTGTATGAGATAATAGCCATGTCCCATTGCTTATGAAATGGTCATCTGTGGAGGTAATCCTGCCCAAGGTCATGTGGATAATGACCTGGTGAAACTGATAGACACAGAACTAGAATCCAAGTCTTTTTATGCTGTGTAACATCTAATGTGCCATGTCTTCTTCCAAGAATATTCGGGGTTAAAAGGAACAATATGCAAAGTTAGTTAGTTATAGGCTATGATTTTTCAAATTACGATCTTCTTGAACCATCAGTGGCCAGTGATAAATTATAAATTTATTAGATTCCTGAGACCCAGCCCAAACTTATCGACTCTTTTAGGTATGTAAGGTCAATTAGCCAGGCAAAATGACTGTCACTGCTGCATTCTTACCGAAGAGCATCCTACGACACACTGAAAGATTTATCAAAATTTCTTACAATTTGTATGTCCATTGCAACCTATACAATTTTTAAGGTCATAATCATCTTTAACTAATTAATTCACTTAGTCCCTAGCAAACTGGATGATGGGGATGGTTGGATGATAAAGTAAATGAAATGATTCACTTTCATTAGGATAGATGTTGTGGAGGCCACATGGAGACTGAGCTGCTGGTGGAAATAGTTTTGTACCTGTGAGGAATAGACTGGAGTAGCACATACGGTTTTTCAGGCAAAGATTCATTTAGGGGAAAAAGAAAACATCTGTAGGGGGAGAAAAGCAGAGATTGGGATGTTTGCTGGCTGAACTGACACAGGCTTTTAATGCCTTCACATCTGCATGGTCCTATGACCACTTCTTCATTTATCCAGCAAACACTCTTGAGTACCTTCTCTGTCCTTGGTACTGTATTAGATTGCTAGCACTGGGGAAAGGTCTGGGAATAAGAGAGCGCATGTCTAATAAGGGGAGAACATACCACATGTTTATCTGTGCATAAATCTCAGAAGTGTGCTTGTTACTGTAAGGTTCATGCCAAACCCTTTGAAGCAACAAGAAGCTGCTTGGGTCTTAGTGGCCAATCAAGTAAAGTTTAACTGTCCCCTATTTAAAAAAAAAAAGAGACTGGAGGCTAAAAAATCACCTTAGGCCTCTCTGAACCTACAACTGAACCAATAGGCTGTTTCCTGGGGGATAAATGGAAACTTTGTGTCCAGTACAAGAAGTGGAGACCACCAGGATTGTTATCCAAAGTCTTTGGTGCCATCTCCAAGCTGTATGGTAGACCACAGAACCATGTTGTTTTTCCTTGTTGGCAAAGTGGGCTAATGTGGCAGCAGAATTAGTATATCCGAAGAATTTATTGTAATGCTTGATAGTAACGCTTTGTTGTTCATCTTAAAAGCTTTTTGTAACAAAATGGGGGCACTCTCTGCAAGGGCCCTGAGTAAGCCTAAGAAAGTACTGAGAACTTGGAGTGGTTTTGGTTTTGACTCTCCTGATAGAAGTTCCCTGATGTATTGCTTTCTCTCTATCAGTCTCCCTGGAAAATGTTCTTCTGGATGTCAAGGAGTTGCAGAGGGGCATGGACTTAACCAAGAGAGAGTATACCATGCATGACCACAACATGCTACTGAAGGACTTCATCCTCCACAACGAGGGCAAGCTGAAGAAACTGCAGGATGATGCCAAGATCGCACAGGTAGCCCCAGAGAGGGAACCCCTTCCACACAGACCCCAAGCTGGGGGAGTGGTACAGCATTTCTCTGCCTTCATTATATAGCTAATGTTTGTCTTTCTCTCCTTTCTCTCTGTTGTCCTTGAAAGTGCCTTTTCGGAGTTGGAGCCTTTTGTGCTCTTCTCCGGCGGCCTCTCTGCTCCTTTCCTCCCACTCCTGCACTCCAGCACAGGTCTACATTCACTTGTACAACTCATCTCAAGTGTGCTCTCAAAGCAGTGTGCCTAGAATATAAGGTTTTTGTAGATAAGACTCAAACTTTTTTTAAAAAAAATATTATTTTTATTTTATGTGCATTAGTGTATTGCTTGCATGAGTGTAAGGGCACCCATGTCACGCAGTGCCTGTGGAGGTCAGAAGAAGGCATTGAATTCCCTTGGAACTGGAGTTATGGATGATTGTTAGCTGCCATGTGGTACTGGGGAATCGAAACTGGGTCCTCTGGAAGAGTAGCCAGTGCTCTTTTAACCACTGAGCCACCTCTCTAGCCATAACTCTAACTCTTATACCATCCCAGTGATCACTGTTAGACAGACAAACCTATGAAACAGAGCAAATGCACATCATCATACAGCAGGAGGTGGGGTGCTGGAAAACTTGGGAAGCAGACCAAGTGATGGCCTCTGGTTTATGGCTATGGTAGCTCACAGAGAGGACAGACTCAGTGTCTCCCTTGTGGGGATATTGCAAGGAGTGTGAAACAAGGGGTTGGGATTTAGAACCAGAAAGGCTTCTAAGATTCTTCTAGACCTTGTTAAAAGGGATTGTGCCGTGACTTTTGGAAACATGTTGGACTAGCTCATTGTGTTTGTGGGGTGGGCAGCAGGAAGTAATAGAGCTGAGCTTCAGTGTCCTGCCATTGCACTTTTCTGATTGCCTTTAGTGAAGTTTTAGAGGGGTGATACAGAGAATCCTGAGGGGAGCTGCTTTGCTTCAGTTTTCTGCCCCACAGTGTTCAGTCCAGATGCTGGAACTGAGATTCAAGAGAAATTTGCTTCTTTCCAGGATGCCTTTGATGATGTGGTGAAGTATTTTGGAGAAAACCCTAAGACAACACCACCCTCTGTGTTCTTCCCCGTCTTTGTTCGGTTTGTGAAAGCCTATAAGGTAAGTAGGAAGAGAGCATCCTTTATGATTCCTTGTCTACTTCCTAGACAGATGCCTTCCTCCAGATGTGCTTGTGCCAAGCTGCTCTGCAGAGGCCTCTCTCATCCCGCTGAGGCTGAGAACTCCTGGGGCCCTTAGGCCTTGATGTTTGTTTCTGCATGGAGCCAAGCCTGGGCCTCAGCAAGAAAGCAAATGTTGTTAGCTGCCTGCTTGGGGCAAGTGAGATGCCCCAATACCACTGTTGCCCTGTAATCAAGATGAAGGGCATAGGAAATCTAGACTTTTCATGGAGTTGTTTAATGGGTCATGGAACCAGGGCCTGTGGCAGTACCACATACTGTAGCTGAGGTTAAGGAGAGCCTTACGTGCTACACACACCTGTCCCAACTGTGAGTCTTTAGACCCGCATTTGCTACTATGGGCTGAAGGATGATGCTATTAAGGACAACTGTACTCAGTTCAAGACCAATAATGGCCTTGCCTTTAAATGGTAGTCACACTGGGACATAATTCATTGAAAAAAAAAACATGTGACCCAAGAAACATGTGTCCAAAGTGTTTCTCCTTTGAGCAAGAATGACAAGGAGAGTGCTGGAAAATTTTAGCTCTTAGGGACCATTGCAGTATCTATTGGGTTTGGTTTCAGAAACTTAGGGATACCTGATTCTAAGGATGTGCAGGCCCCTCATATAATGTGATGCAGTACTTGCATTTAAGCTATATATATCTTCAGGTCTATGTTGAATCATCTCTAGATTAATTTAGGAAATGAACCGTTCCTGAATATTTTTAATCCATGTTTGGCTGAATGAACCTGTGGATGCAGAAGCCACAGATACGGGTTCAAACTGTATTCCCTGGAATTCCCTTTGCATAAAATTGGTTTGTTTGTGGAGAAAAGAGAAGTGTTTATTTTAGGAAAAGGATATGACCAGGTTATATACCCTTCTGAGAAAAATGCCTTGGGAAGTGTGAGGGAAAGCATTTTTGTAAAACCAATAGAGGCTTATGGCTTTGGAGGATCGTCCTTGGGCCTCTTATTCAGAGGTCAAAATATTTAGTAATAATTTAGTAAAATATTTTAGAAGCATGGCCAATGTGGTAGTAACATCGTAAGCTGCTAGGAGAAGGAAAATGTCCTTGCCAGTGAGGATGCACCACACAGCACAAGCACAGGGGCTCTGAGGGAGGTCACTGGCCTCCAGCTGCTGCAGAATATTGCTCTGTGGCCCCTGGGGCTCAGTGGTGCTGATGAGCTGCAGAGATGCCCCAGGAGGCTCCTATGAGGTGTCACTATCACATTTCTTCACATTAAAATGTCTGAACCTTTTTTAAAAAAATCTTTAAGTATTTTATTTATCTTTATTTTATGTGTATGAATGTATTGCCTGCATGTAGGTAAGTGCACCTGTGTTGTGCAGTGCCCGTGGAGGACAGAAGAGGCCATCGAATCCCCTGGAACTGGAGTTATGGACAGTTGTTAGCTGCCATGTGGGTGCTGGGATTCAAACCTGGGTCTTCTGCAAGAACAACCAATGTTCTTAACTGAGCCATCTCTCCAGCCCCACATTAAAATTTCTAAATAGAAGGCCCGGTGTGGCAGCGTACACCTTTGATCCAGCACTCTGGAGGCAGAGGCAAGCTGATCTCCTTTGTGAGTTCAAGGCCAGCCTGGTCTACATAGAGAGTTCCAGGTCAGCTGGGGCTACAAGGAAGCCCTGTCTAAAAAAAAAAAAAAAAAAAAAAAAAATCTAAGTCAGAGATCAGAAGAGGAATATTTTAAAGTTATAAGACAACCTGGGAAGTTCTCAGGTTGACAAATACAGCAGGCACATATATGAAATTGTCAAAGAATATATAAAGATACTTATAAAAAGAAATAGATATCAAAATGCAAACCTTCTTACTGACAAGCTGGAACCTGTGAATTAAACTTAAGCCCTAAGCTCAACAGAAGTCTCTTGGGCAGAGATGACTTCAAAAGAGAGAGTACTCCAAAGGACTGGACCTATCTCCTCGCTACCTCTTTGAAATTTTTTTTGAGACAAAGTCTCATTATGTAGTACAGGCTGGCCCGAACTGGCTAAGTAGACCAGGCCAGCTTTGCACTCACAGAGATCCACCTGCCTCTGACTCCAGATGCTGGGATTAAAGGTGTGCGCCACCATGCCCAGTGCTATTCTTCTTCCAAGTTATCGGACCAGAGACTCTGCCTCATTTGGGAATGAGATTTGTAGGGAGAGTCCAAGATTGCTATTCTTGGGTGGCTCTCAATGGAGCACAAGGCCCAGGGGAATGGAGGCTCCCCGAGGAAAAGGCAGTGGAATCTTAGATACTGCTTTCAGAGCTGTTATTAGGTGGGAAGATTCTGGAAGCAAAACAAACTCACTTGAAAAACACTGAGCAGAGTGGTCAAAGAGGTGAGCCACTTTCACATCTGTGTGGCTAGGACTCGGAAGCTATTTGAGCAGGTTGAGGGTCATCAGGAAAGTTCTTCTAGGTGCAGCTCAGCTGTCAGTCTGAAGACCTGTCATATCCAGATAATGAAAAAGAATCGGGGTGGAATATGGTCATGAAGTACAGACCTTCCCTCCTTTCACCTCAGTTCCCTAATCACTATGGATTTTTCAATAATGGCTTTAAGAAAGCATACCATCATTTCTATTTATATAATCTTTATTATTTTATTTAAAAATTTTATTTCCCCAGCAAGCAGAAGAGGAAAATGAGCTGAGGAAAAAGCAAGAACAAGCTCTCATGGAAAAACTGCTGGAGCAAGAAGCTCTGATGGAGCAGCAGGACCCAAAGGTAAGAAGTGCCTGCTTCTGAGGAGAGCCAGATGAAGCAAGACGAGAGAGGGCAAGGAGTGTTTGTGCAAGAGCCTGACCACTTCCTTCTAGAGCACAGCATATGGAAATTTGTTTTCATTACTTTACTTAGCAAGCCCTAGAATGAGGCTAAGAGTATGTTTGTCAAGCAGTTCCAAGTTCATAGAGATCTAGGATTTCAATCTTTGCTGTATATTCAGAGAAGTCACACAAGACTATCTGATGATCAGGGCTAAGCACCAGGAGAAGCTCCAGGATGGTGCGTGTTGGTGCTGACTTCCCCAATAGAGTTTTTGCTTAAGAGGGTAAGAAGGAAGTATCTCATTGAAGGTAACATAATGTAAAGATCATAAAGGCTGGCAGGCTTTTGCTACAAGGTTGAGAAGTCTGTGATGATTACTAGCTGCCTCTGTGGCCGTTGAACCCAGCCTGTATTGGGCTGGGGAGGGTTCAGTCAGTGATGGGCTTGTTGTACAAGCATGAGGACCTGAGTTTGATCTCCAGAACCTATGTGAAAATGCTGGACATGGTGGAACATGCTTCTAATTCCAGAGCTGGACGTGGAGACAGGTGGATCTCTGGAGTAGCCTAGCTTATGTAGCGAGCAAGCTAAGTCAATGAAAGACTTTTTCTTTAAAAACAAGGTCGATGTTGAACATTTGAGGTTATCCTTGTTTTTTTGGTCTTTTTGAGACAAAAAGACCTGTAGTCTCAGCTGGCCTGGAGCTCACTATGTAGACCAGGCTGGCCTTGAACTCACACAGAGATCCGCCTGCCTGTGCCTCCAAGTGCTGAGATTAAAGGTGTGCGCCACCACGCCCGGCTTGAGGTTATCCTTTTGCCTACACACAAATATACTATCTTTCACATTGCTGCCTGGCTGGGTTTTGTGTGTTCATAGATGAAAGGTTCAGTTGTACTCCAAGAAGCTTCCTGAGTTTTTTGGCATGTAAGCAGAATGTTAGGATGGTATAGTTTTGGCTTGAGGCTGTTAATGTAAAGCTCAAGAACACTCTTTAAATGCCACATGGGTGCTGGCCTGACTAATCTTCACCCTTCTTTCTTCTCAGTCTCCTTCCCATAAATCAAAGAGGCAACAGCAAGAGTTAATTGCAGAGTTAAGAAGGCGACAAGTTAAAGATAACAGACATGTATATGAGGGAAAAGATGGTGCCATTGAAGATATTATCACAGGTAAAGGGTATTTCCTCCTTGTGACCTGTAGGGATCCCACTGCCTCACCTAGGTGGGGCCACATGCAGACTTTACAGCTTCTTTTGATGAGCATTGGCAAGGTGTTAGTTGACTTTATTCAGATCTAGAATTATGCAAGATTGCAAACTAGTTTGAAGTGTTTTCTTTGGTGTTGCTTCTTGCCCCAACACTGAAAAATGTTGATTCCTCAATACCAGTGGAGCCCTGTAGTGAATTTCAGCAGAGCTCTTTCCCTAATTGTTTTCCATTGATTTTGATTTATCATCATGTTCCATTTTCCTCCTGTGGCCACTCCTACCTACTTGTCCAAATAATATGTATACTGCAGGAGAATCCGTTCAGCTCTGTACTAACAGTCAATGCAGGCTTCTTTGGCATGCTCTTTTAAAACCTGTTTGTTTATTCAGTGTAACAAAGTCAACAAGAAATCAGGAGCAAGTACTTTGATTTGGATGAATTTATAGGATTCTAGCTCATAATTGGGGACTGATTGTCCTACAAGCTAGGAATTGTGTCTAATCCAGTTTGTTTCTGTTCTGATTAAATTCTAGCTTAATGTTTCAGCTTAAACCCAGTCTCCATGGTTTCATACTGCTTCTTACTGATCAAGATGGTAACTAAGGCCACTGTTCTTTATAGCAGTGGTAGCGAGTGACTTTTCTTCGGTGTCTCTTGCACATGAATGTTGCTTATCAACTTCTAAGACACTTAAAGCATTTACTTTTATGGCAAAGTTTAAAATGTGCTAAATTATAGACAGTCATATGATGTGTTTCCAGGTGTTTCTTACCCATCTCAATAATGACCAGTTGTGGCCAGTCTGTTACATTATGTGCTAGTCCCTCTCCTTTCCTCCCCAGTATGAAATACCTGGAATCAGGCATTTCCATGACTATAATTTTATTTAGAAATATTTAAGAAGGTATCTTTTAAAGTTAAATAATTCTTAAAAAATCAAAGCCAAAATACAATCAAAGTGCTATTATCACACTCAAAACTTAAACAATTCCTTAATATTAAATATATAGTCATTATTCATATTTCCCAAATTTTCATAGTTTTAAGATATAATTCCTGGAATTTTCTTAAGCATTGTACATATGGATTCCAAGCTGTGAAAACTATAAAACATTTTCACCATCTCAAACCCAGGGAAATTAAAAAGATGTGATTTGATTTTAAAGTCAATAATGAATTCATTGCCTATATTAAAGCCCCACAGATGAGTGAATCTACGTGACTGATGACAGTGGTGCTGTTCTCTGGGCGTGTGTGTGCCTACTGGTGTCTGGATACACCATGCAGTGGCTTGCACGGCCACCAGACCAAGCTCCCCTTCTCTAGCATTTTGTTTTTTCATCCTCTGCGCTGGGGGAGCTCTACTCTGAACAAGATCAAGAGTAGATGTCCTTCTTAGGTAGACACCTCAGTGCCACAGCAGGATTAACTTGTGACCAGGGAAGCATTCAATTCTGTGTATTGAACTTGAAGTCACAGACCTGTAATCCCAGTACTTAGGAGGTAGAAGGACTATCAGGAATTCAAGGTCTTCTTTGACTACAGTGAATTTGAGGCCAGTATGAAATACGTAAGATCCTGCCTCAAAAACGAAAAAAGGGCATTCCTGAGTATGCCCTCCATGTCCATGACACCTTGCTTATAAATGAATAGCATGCATATTTGTTTGCCTGTTTGCCTTTGTCTCATAGAGCAGTTTCTACTTTCCTTGGAATATTTCCCACTTCGTGTCCCTACCCTTAAGTCCTAGAAAACTATTTTATACTTTTATGAACTAACTGGAATAATATTGGCTTCTTTCTCACCCCTCCCTTTATCCCCAGCAGTGATTAACAAAACACTGTGTACTAATGCAGTAGATCCTGGCTTTTTACTCTCTTGTGTTTGTGTTGTCTGGCTGTCATATGCAGTGCTGAAGACTGTGCCCTTTACTGCTCGCACCGCCAAGCGTGGGTCTCGGTTTTTCTGCGAACCTGTTCTCACTGAGGAATACCATTACTAAACTATTGTTCTTTGTCACCTGATGCTATTAAAAGGTTGCTACAGGTTTTTTGACTTCTTATGTATACCTTCTTTGTCTGTTAGGGCCAACCACCGTGGTAGCATAGAATGCCATCTTCATCATTACATTTTGTATTGTCTCCATGCTGCATGGTTCTGCATTTCAGTCGTTACTGCCCATTCACTGCTACTTCCACTGTATGTGTGTGTCCACGTTGCTGTGATGAGCTGGATGTGGGTGACAGTTAATAGAATTGCTTGCTGAAATTTTTAGAAAAATAAACAGAAAAAGATTTGGTAGGGCAGTATCCTTAAATACAAAATTACAGCAAGCAACAACTATGAAACCTAACGTTGTTGAGCACTTACTGTGCTCTAATAGACTTAGAGATATGAAGTATCTCCCATCCCCCCATTTTATACTGGGTTTATGTGTTGATGATCCCTTGGACCCATACGTTAGAAAGAACCAACTCTTTCAAGATGTCCTCTGAGTTCTACATGCATGCCATGGCACATACACCCCCCACAAAATAAAAGTGTAATAATCATATATACATACATAATAAAAAGGGCTCTAAAGCTGCATTTTCAGGACTTGTACTATGTGCAGCTGCAACATGTGCCTTTCTCATGTGTCTTACATAGCTCAGGGTGCAGTGGAATATATGCGTTTAACACTGGGAGCCCTTTCAACCTTGAATCCTAAATATATGCTGCATTGGCAATTCAAGGCCTCACAACACTCCACCCTGGGCAGGTCACCTCTATTCACTGTCATACCTAAATTCAGCTATCAGCAATTCCATGTCAGAACAAAGCTGCAAGGCAGGAAGTGCAACAGCCTAAGAGCTCCCACCCTGCCTTCATCTTTCCCATGCCCCTCACTTGTAACTCTGTTCCATGTCAAACCAGAGTATTTTTTATGATGTCACAGATGAACCCACTTCTTTGACAGTGGCACCAAAAATACAAATAGAACACAGCATTGGAAAATGTCATTTTTCTTAGAATTAAAAAAAAAAAAAGGTGTGTCAGATTTATCCAACTAATTTCCTGGACTTAGTCTTATGTTTAAAAAGGAGGAAACATCTGTCCATGACTAGTTACTTAGACTAGCTAAGGAAAGAACATACTCCAGTTGCCCGCAACCATTGCCCTACTCCTGTGCTGAGATTGACATGGAACTACGTATGTTTATTTTATGGCAATAACTATTCTGTATTTGTTAAGTGTGTTCATCTGTCTTTGAAGATATCAAAATACGTAGTTTGTCATTCATTGCCTGCTCTGCAGTGTACTTACCCACCAGTGCTCATTAACAGGCTGAAAACTCATCTGCTCGGCTATTTGCTGTCAGTTTTGTTGCTAGACTATCTTTCTGGAGCCAATCTTCAAAGCAGCTTGGAATTGGGTGATTAGGGCTGGGTGGGAAGATACACTCATCCTTCCCTTGTATCTAACACTACCTGTAGTAATGCCTGTGCCCCCTCTTTGGCTAACATGCCCAGCAATATTAAGCACTAAGTTGAGTTACTTTCCATTTTCATCCCATTTTTACTTAACCATCATTTTGTGTTTTTGTTTTTTTTCTGTTTAGCCTTAAAGAAGAATAATATCACTAAATTTCCAAATGTTCACTCGAGGGTAAGGATTTCTTCTAGCACACCGGTGGTGGAGGATACACAGAGCTGGCAAGCATCACTTTTTACTTAGCTTCCTCCTCTTTCTGTATGCAGCTCAATGGTTTTAATTTATGGCTAAGGGTAACACTGGTGGGACTCTGACCAGAGAGAAGTCTTTGTGCCTCACATTGTACTGATGTGAAGCTGAGGCTCGCTGTTGGACTTTCTCAGCTGGCTTTCACATTCATGTGTGATGGCTTGGGCAGATACTCGATTGTACTTGCATCTCTCATCCTCTGTTAACTCCAGTTATATCTGAGGTTGAGTGGGTACTGGCCAAGGAAGATGATCTACAGCTTTGGAAAGATTAGGAATTTTAAAACTTATTGCTCAGAGGAGAGGACTCAAGAACTGCAGGGCCTTTGTCAAAAGCAGAATTCTGATTTTACTAGTTTGGGCTAGGAAGCAGGGCCTTGAGACGACTAGAATATATAATCATTTTCTGCTTGAATTTTAGAAGGAATAGGGCAGGACCACCAATTGCAGGGATTTAAGAGCCAGGAAAGTAACACACCTGGTGGTGACTATGTGGAATGTGAAGATGTGTCTCAGCCCCCCTCAGCTCTAACTTGATTTTGCCATGTAGGAATGTCGACTATGCATTGATTTTTATGTAAATTTGAATTAAATATTAGATAACTGTATTTTAAAATGTGGGGTTGCAGTAGGAAAACATTCTGTAGGCCAAGTGTGATTCATTGCTTCATTTCCAATTACTGAGAGTGAAGGGATAAAAAGATTAAATTGGGTCTCTTTGCATTTCTTTGTAAAAGTAGAATGTTTCCTAGCAGAAGTCTATAATACTAATAGAAACTAGAAAATGCTAATAGAAATGAAGTATATGCTGGTGAAAACAAAGGGAAAAATTAGGAGCCTGCCTTTTTGTTTCCTCACCATATCTTTATTACTCCCAAAGCCTACATACTAGCTTCCATAAATTCCTGTTGCCTTACCACAGCCCACTACAGCAGTGCCTCCTTGAACCAGAGTGCACTGACTGGATTCATCCAAGGCTTTTATTTTAAAGGTCAAGCATTCTGCTTGGCATAAGCAGTAGAGACTAGAAAATGAAGAGACCCAGACCCATCTCCCCTCAGATTAAGCACAAAAATATTAGGTGGCAGCAAAGACTGGGAGCAGAGTACCATTTTTAGATTAAATGGATGTTGTTTCGGTTACCTTATTAGAAACAAAACGTCTTCCTTGCAGTTCCTCTTCTTGCTAAAGGCAAGGCAGTCTGCTTTATTTTTTACAGTTAAAGTTCATTGTAATAATTGATATATAAGCCTCCCCAAAGACCAAGCAGTTGCTTCCAAATGAACTTTTCAAAATACTTCTTGATAGTGCTAGAAATAATCTTGTATATATTTTTCTCTAAGTCTCAGAATCCTACCAGTATTACATCTTATTTTGATTATAAACATTGAAGGCAAATGTACATGTCTTTGGTTCAATGCTCAATGGGTTTGAAGGGCCCATTGATTCTTCTACACAAGCTGCTTTGACTGGCTGCCAACTGGCCTTTGTCTTGCTTAGACACATATCCAAAGTTGCTTTTCTTTCATTGGCATTCTCCTCTTTACAGATCTTAGAAACCAACCATATAGACGAGCCGATGCGGTGAGGAGAAGTGTCAGGCGGCGCTTTGATGATCAGAACTTGCGCTGTGTTAATGGTGCCGAAATAACTATGTGACCCTGAGAACGGCCTGCATGAGGAAAGGGCATGCATGAATGAAACTGCCATCGTGAACTTTGATGTGCTACCATTTATTTAGCTGCAGCCTAGAATAGAGATAAGATACTCTTAAGGGCTCAGATTTAGTAAACACATAGGAATTTTAAGATGGGTTCTCCTTTTAACCCTTGTTAACAAGTGCCTAAAAATGGAAGTATCTGCTCAGATTAATCAAAGCAATATGATTTGGTTAAGTATCTTTTACATCAGTATGTTACTCAATTTTTTAACCAAATGTAAATTTCATATTAAATTCATTATTTGCCATTATGGCCCACCCTGGTTTCTGATAAGTTGTAAATAACATGGATGCATCTGCTATGGACTTTCTGAGATGTCCTCTAAGGAATTGTTCCAGCCATATTCATCAGCTTTGTTATTTTTAAGGTCTTGCAACACAGAAGTAGGAAACAGTCACATGATAAAAGTTCAGCCCCAGCAAAGTGTGAATAGAATGCAACTGCAGTGGCACAAGTCACTCAAGTCCATCTTGTTTCAAGTTCTGCTTCTGTGCAAGGGTGCCATGCTGAGACATTCACTTGTAGGATTGCAAGATGGCATAAAATGTTGAGTAAGACTTATTTATAGTACTGTGTTAAGCTAGAGGCAGCTTTTGTAATAATGCAAATATATTTATTAACTAGCACTAAAATTAACATCTCAGTATTATGATTTCTGAGGGCCATTATGGGTCAATCCTGAGACTAGAAATTGGTGCCTTGTTAGTCAGGGAGACTATCCCCACAAGCTCTATCAGTAAGCATTCAAGATTACAGATTAGCAGAGCAATGTTAGGAAGCTGGCCTTACTCTCTTCTGACAATCAAAGGTGTTTTTTTTTTTTTTTTCCTTTTTGTAAACTGGAGTATACTGATACAGTTGACATCAAGTTATTAGGCTGAATTGTTAATGTGTTTCTTGCTTATGACACTGCAGTTAAAATGTAGGAAAATATTAACAATGAGATGGAGTTTAAATTATATGTAATGGGGCTAATGGTTAACTAAGCAGTTATTTTTTCCTTCCTCACTGGCAAGGCATTTTGATCCATTCCAAAGTCAAAAACTGGACTGAAGCTAAATTTGTACTTTTCATAATATATTCTGCTTCTGGCTTACCTTCTTGGTACATTGGTATATTAATTGTAAAACTTGTTGTATAGTATTTAACCACTGAATTTCTTAATTTTGTGTTCATGTGAACCCCTTGGTGAAGGTTCCTTTTTCATGAATGTGTAGTTATATGATCTTTTTAAATGTACAGATATTTTGCTATAAAATTGGTGCAGTTTTTTATGGTTTTTACACTTCTCTTTAATTCCTACCTAAGTCTCTGGGTAATACTGTAAATATTGTTTAAAATGCATCAGCCTAGGCTAAACAACCTGAATGTTACTTTAACTTATAGTTTTTAAACATGTATTTAACTACAAAGACAGTTTAGGAAGCAGTTATCACGGTTCACTTTAGTGTACCTATTTACAGGTTACTATTAAACTGCCACCTGCTGGTACATTTCCATAAATGTTTTAAAAAAAACATGCCAAGATTTTTGTTTGTCGAGTCAAAATTCATTTTGATGAAAATAGCAATTTGGCCAAGTATTTAGACCTTAACAGAAAAAGCAGCTGTTTTCAAAAGGTCAAAGCTGTTGTGTATTTAAGAAATTGCCTATTTATTAGTGTATAAACAGACAATAATGTTGGCGTATTCTTATTAACAGCCTTCTTAGCAATATTAGAAATGTTTTATAAAAGCAATTCATGTTACTTCCCTGGTCTTTTCATGCCATACAAGCAAATAAACTATTTACACTACTATTCTGTATTATGTTCATAATCCCTCCATTGTTTTAGTTTTATGTACTTTAAATGATCTCTAGAAACCTATTATGGTGTGCTATTTGAGCTTAAGAATCCACAGTTGGTATATTTTATTTTTCATTATATGATTTTAAAAATTTATTATTGGTAAATTGTGTAGTTCAAGCTGGCCTAGAACACAAGATCCTCCTGCCTCAGTTTTCCATAAGCTGGAGTCACAGGTATGCACCTAGCTCACTGGCAAAACATTTGAAAGGTCTTTTTTCTACAGATTTAGACTATTTTCAAACATGAACTGCACCATTATGTTCAAATGATGATTTAGTTAGATTCAGGGCTGTTATCCTTTTCACTATTGGGGATCCCAACATAAGCTGTGCTAGGGAAATATCTATCATTAAGAACTACCTTGCATTCATCCATTTTTCATGCTCAAAATACTGAAGTTCAGTGCAATGCCTTCCTGTCTTCTGCTGGAAGCAGAACTCAATATCCAATCTGTTTTACTGTTCAATGTGTTGGGTTGTTTTGTTTGTTTCCTGTTACATCCTGTGTGGGGGTGGGGGGATGGTGTTAGGCATGCCATGGTCTGTGTGGGGAGGTCAGGACAAGTTTCAGGAGTCAGTTCACTGTCGACTGTGTGGGCTCCAGGAATCGAAACCAGAACTTCAGGCTTGGTGGCATACACTAGAGGCAGCTTGCCAGGCTAGGACTTTACAATGGCAGATTTTTATACTATTACTCTATTCAGTATTTGATGAAAATAATCTCATTAGTTCTTGTCTTGATTAGAAATACCCATGTTTTTATATCAGCACAGTTCATACTAAAGGATTAACTTTCCATCTTTTTTAACGTTGTCAGCCATCTATTCTCATGAAAAGCTCTGAACAAAGAACAAGAATGACGGACGGTGGTATTATGTATTTTGGAGGTGAACTGTAATTACAAGGAAAGCAGGTGTCCTGATACCAAGAAAGCAGGCTGTGGGCACTTCAACAACTTGTCACAAAGAACTGTGGGTGAGGGATGGGAGGCTTAAGGAAAAACGGTGACACAAATCCAACTTATTTAATAAAATATGCCATTTTTCTATTTACAAAAGATCTAACTTTATATAGCTATGAGGTTCTTTACATCAGGAAAATATATAAACAGAAGTAAAAATCTGGTGATTACAAACATATAAAATAGAATCCTTATTACTCACCTTTCTGAGTAAGTCCTCTGTTCAGTTGTAGAGGAAGGCAAGAAGACTAACAACTACACCAAATGTTTGTAAGCAGGGCCCCAAACCATCAAAACAGCTTATCAGTAACATTTAGATAAATCTAAGAATAATCACAGAACAGTATCAAGAAATGGCTTAGCTTGAATGTGATCCGATCTGCAGTTTGGACAGGTGAGCAGGGGATAGGGACTAGCCTGTTTCTCTGAATGTAAACTTTTAATTGCTATAGGGTAATTACTCCCTAAGATAAATTACATTAAGATGTCCTTGAATTACTGAGGAACTTAGAAGACAACTAATATGGAGGGCTTCACTTTGAAGTTAACAACAATGGTGTAGCTACCATGTTACCATGACTCATCAAGACTCTCTGTACTCGAAAATGGCCTGAAATGTTTTAATCTTAGAAATTTTATGTTCTTATTAAGCTTTTGGGCACTTCTTATAACTTACTAAGTTACAGTCAGATGATTATTGTTAGGTGTATTATGACTGTGGCTTCAGTTCTAAGCTGAATGGTTTATTGCAATGACATCAGTTTAAGCCCTTTAAATGATGATGGGTACTACTGTGTGAGATGAGTACATGCTTCAGCTGATATTTTACATTCATTCCTTAAGTGCCCACTCTGCCAGCACTGTCCTAATTAACAGGGCTATATACATAGTAGTGAATGAAGCACAGAAATTCCAGCTAAGGAATTTACCACTGACACCAGAACCAGTAGAAAACTTAAACCCAAAGAATGACAATGAGAATTATTAGACTCTGGCATACGTCATAAGCATAGTGGGAGAACATACGCCTCTCAACATAGTTCCGTGAAAATCACAGCATCATTTTTGCTTTTCCTTTATGTAAAAAGAGTACAGTTTAGCCTAGAGAAGAAAGCTGGGTTCAACTAAAACCTGTCTGGTACTGAGAGATTCACCAAGGGAAAATACATTTGTACTATTTAAAAAAAATGGAGTTACTCCTCTGGATCCAAGAAAGTGATTGGCTAACCAGCACTTAACTGTTAGTGTTAGCACTGGAGTAAAACAAGGAGCAGTTAGCAAATGTTTCCTAAAGCATATTAAATGAAAACTACTTTGTAGAAAACTGCATATAGATTTTCCAATTACTATTCACTCTGAATGGATTGCCTTACTCTATGAACATCCTTCATTTCACATGTTCAAAAAAATGTAATGGTCCCGTCACATTATTTAAATTCACATGGGAAGACTTCAAATAATCCTCATGCTTAACTGGCTACACTCACTTCTAAATTCAGTTTTCCCCAACATGGAAGTTAGAGGAGAAAATAAGAACATTAGATATCTGAGGTCCTGATTTTGACTGATACTAGTATAAATAGCAAACTTAGCTATTATTGCTACTGAAGGAACATTTTGAGTCTGAGTTTTTACTAAAATATATAAATTTCTCTTGAAAACAAAATGCTTTCCTGTTTGTCATTTGTTTGCTTGTTTTAAAACAAAATTCCTAAAGTCAAAATTCAATACACTGATATAAAACCTCTAAACCAATAGGTTCTCTTAACATTGATCTGTTTAAAGTAACATTTACAAGAACTGGCTTAAAAATTTGTTTAAGTCAAGATAATCATTTATATTTACTGCTATATCTTTGATTTGCATAGGTTAGCTACAAGGCTACTCTATAATGCCTTATAGGGATCTGAAGATGTGAGAAGAAATACAGAAATCTATTTTGAGGACATGCTAAAACATCATCAGCTTTTTATTTAAATATATCAAAACTTTAAAGTTGTACTTTAAAAATCATCATTCATGGAACTGAAGCATATTTTACAGATTCTAAATTCTCTTGTGAAACATCACTAGTATATCTCCCATATGCATGATTTAAAGACCTTTATCTCTGACTTCCGTGTCAGGTGCTTGACCTGATTAGCAATCTTAACTATCATTAAATTGGGACCTCTGAAAATTAGTTCACGGCAATTTTGTTGCCAGAGTTGTTACACATTTTGAGTAACATACAATAGGGGACTAATTGCAAGCAAGCAATCTGATTACTTCACATTTTCTCAAAAATAATCTTTTTTACAAAATCATGTCATATTTCATAACAGAAAATGACACTGCAGTGAAAGGTTTAGAAACAAAATATCCCCTTTGATGCACTTTTAAATAGTGGTCACTAAATTTAATTAAAGAGACTGGGAAGGATGAGAAACAGTTGTAGTGACCTGTCTCACTTTTAAATTCTATTTAAAAGGGCAAGGAACAATTTTGTTGTTCTGAATCTGAACTTGAAACAGACAATGTCAACATGTCTAAATTAAAAGCACAAATATAATGCCTAAGATGATACCAAAAACTAAGTGCTAAAAAAACAAAAAAAACAAAAAAAACCCTCCTGCACTGAAGGAAAATAGTACAAATCACATTACTAACCTTCAAGTTAGCATATAACGAGTATTCTATCTTTAAGCCATTGCCTCTAAAATATTACATAGGAAAGTTATAGGTGAAAAACAAATCTAAGGACCTCAAATGGCACTGATTTATGATGCTCATAAATATTGAAAAAGGAAAGTAATGTAGCTACTGTAAAGCAAAATTTCAGGGATTTATTATCTTGAAAATGATAATACGACTTCTTTAGAGCTAAGCAGTGTTAAGTAGAAATAAATACTAGTACACACTAGAAGAGAAGGTTTAATAATTGATAAAAATGTACAAAAATATTCAAATCAGAAATGCTTTAGAATGTGTACCATGAAGTCAATACTTCTCAGTGAGTAGGGAAGGCAAAAGACCCCCTCAGTGGAATTTAAAAAAGAAAAAAAAAGCGCAAGAGAAAGACTGGATTTAAAAAAAAAAGATAAGACAGCTGTTTAAAGAAATTGTTTTAAGTTAACATTGATTTTTTTTGACAAGGATATTTCAACTATCACTCAAAGGTTGGTGGCACATTCTTTAGTAGGTCCTTAAGGCAATATATTTAAACTCATTTACAATTTGATTTGATGTTAGCCTTTTAAAAACATCACCTCAAAATAGATGCTCAAAATAATGCCCTCATAAGCCTTTTTAAAATGTCTTCAGATGTTTCATAAAAAATAATGGTGGCTTTATTACAGCAGTGCTTATTAGCACCACTACGGTTAAGGGTCTACCAAGTTTCCATCAAAAACACTTATTTCTTAAGAGCTCACCATAAAAGATCACATTGGCTTTAACCTGTTGGGAAGTGCACAAAAAAGCAGTCTTATTGGTTGCTGGTGCTTTTTTTGTACTACATTATCAAAATTCTTTTCATTATCTTCAAAATCCAACTTCTATAAAGTAAATCAAATCACCTCATGACTTAGAACAAAGTAGAGACATCTGCAGTTATCAGTAAATTGCCACCTTTAATCCATCCTGCAGAGCCCTATGAAAGGGACACAGAAAGACAGTTATGACCGTAGGAAAATATGATTCTTGATACAGAATCAAAAGTTATTTTCAATTTCCTTTGCTTTTATAAAGTCCACAATAACAATACTTAAATGCACTTTTTTTTCCTGTGATACAGTTAAAACCCAGTGTTATGTAAATCGAACTTAAAATAGTCCCTGGTCTGAATTAGACTTTAAATCATACTATAAACATATATTTGGTATAATTTATTGATCATCATCCAGTTGTTCCAAAAGGGTTCTTCTGCGCTTTTCTAATTCCCCTTCACTCAGTTCACTGCCAGAAGTGTCCCAATTACCCTGAAAATGACATTGAAAGTAATTAAAGTTAGTATTGTTGAGAAACAATAAACCCATGCAAAAGATTCCAAAATCAATTTCACAATGCAAAACTGATGTTTTCCCCTAAAACCCCCATATGGGTTAAACATGCCTTGGTTGTGCTTAGAATGGGATTTTTATATGGAGCTACTTTAAGTTTTATATTAATATGTAAATCAGGAAAAAATAGCACATGCTCACGTCTATGGTTTTAAAGAACTGAGCATGAAGTAAGTCTTAATGGAAGCTAGGTGCTTACTCCTAGGCGATATGATCTTTGGTAATTTTATACAGATTTAGGTAGTCCTGTAAAACATTAAGTTTTGGGGCTGGAGAGATGGCTCAGCAATTAAGAGCACTGGTGCTCTTGCAGAGGACCCAAGTTTGGTTCACAGCACCCACATGGTGGCTCACAACTGCCCAAAACTCCAGTTCCAGGGGTTGTGACACCCTCTTCTGACCTCCACAGGTAGTGTACAACACAGTTGCATTTATATACAGGCAGGCAACATGCCCACACACATAAAAATAGAATATTTTTAATAGAAAGTTTTATACTGTAGACATTCTGAATCTTATGCTCAAATAAACACACAAGATTTAGACTGAATAAACAACACATCTATGATAAAACTTTTTTTTTTTTCCTTTGAGGGAGTCTGTTTAACCCACTGCTACAGAAGCAATCACTAAGCTACTAGTAAGTGCAGAGGAACTCAATTCACTCTGCATGGAGGATGTGAATCAGACTTGTTCACTGCTTACAGCTTTTGAAAGAACAAAACACTATATATGCCAACTGAATAAAAATATCCAAAGGTGGGACCAGGGCTGTTCTACACAGATCATTCTTTCCACTGAGGATTCATAGGCAATCAACTCTTGGCAAATACTTAATATTACAAAGATTTGGCAAACTTAAGGTTGATGCTCATGTGGTCTGCCATTCTTAGGTAAACATGAGAAATTAAAGACTAATGTAATTTGATATTAAAATAACGAACTTCCTATTCCTTTGTACCCACATTTCTCCACCCATCGATTTTTAGAGTTACTAGAATGCTACCTTTTAAAATTAAGTCTATGAACAATTATAGACACCTAGAGAAATTACGTATATTTTACATTCCTTAGGAAAAAATTGACAGGACTGGAGAGATGGCTCAGCAGTTAAGAACACTGGTTGTTCTTGCAGAATCCCTCCACCCACATGGCAGCTAACAACTGTGACTCCAGTCCCAGGGGATCCGAAAGCCTCTTCTGACCTCTGCAGGCACTGCACGACACAGGTGCACTTACCTACATGCAGGCAATACATGCATACACATAAAAAATAAAAATAAAAATTTAAAAAATAGAAAAAGTGAAAGAAGCTCTGAGGTACTTCTTAGTATATGTAACACCATATCCTTTCTCAGTTGGCTAAAGTCATAGCTATTTTATATTATCATTTATACTTTGAAATTTTTTGATTTGTTAAAAATTTTTGATTTATTTTTAGGTGTATATGAGTGCTTTGCCTAAATAGAAGTGTACTCATGTCATGCAATGCCCATGGAGGCCAGAAGAGGGCAACGGTTCCCCTGGTGGGTCCTGGGAACCAAGCCTGGGTCCTCTTCAAGAGCTACCAGTGCTCTTAAATGCTGAGCTATCCAGCCCTGATTTTTTATTTTATGTGTATGAGTGTTTTACCACATGTATGTCAAATGCCCCATGTACATGTAATGCCCACAGTACCCAGATAAGAGCATCAGATGCCCCCTTGGAACTGTAGTTACAGCTGTTAGCAGCCCATGTGGGTCCTTAGGAACTGAACCTGGACTCTCTGCAGGAGCAAAGTAATTTTTCTAGCCCCATTATTTGTATTTTTAAACAAATATAAATTTAAGATATTACAAATAAATGGTCATGCATGATCACATACACTAGAAAGCTATTGTGATGAACAGCAAACAGAATTTCCTGTTTTCTTCGAAGTTAGCAGGCCTGGGAAAGCCTATACTTTAAACACCATCATGGTTTTAAGTAGAGCATCCTTTTTTGACTTTTGTATATGCAGGCAAGAAACAATTATAAATACTTACAGAATCCTTTCCAGTCTTTTTCTTAGGTGATTTATGTTTTGATTCTGATCTTTGTCTAGTTCTGTCTTTTTCACTTTCCCGGTCTTTTTCTTTTTTATCCTTTTCTCGTTCAGTATCTGATTCTGGGGAGTCCTATGTAAATAAAAGCTAATGTGAACATTTTGATAAAGATACCATTCTGTTAAAAATAAATTCTTTATATAGGTAGTATTTAAGAGTATTATGTGTTAGTTTGTGTGTGTGTAGAATGTTGAGATGTAATTTAAAATGTTAACCTCAGGATTTGACAGAACTTCAAGTTTCATGGGTCAGAGGTGGAACAAGTAGTGTTTCTGATAGGGAGGATGACATTCTGATATTTAAAACACCAATAAAAGAGCCTCACTACCATTTTAGATAAGTTACATCTATTGTGTAGTTACAGACAGATATTACTTATGTTTTAGTCATGCTGGGATTGAATACAGGGCCCAATGCTTACTTAAGTATACACTACATTGAAGTGTACTGTGCTCACATTTTCCATTAACAAATATATTAGTTTATTGGATCTGTGTAAGGATGCTGCTCACATAATCCCATTAAAGGCTGACAGATGCAGAATACAACTTTTTTCCTCAAAATTATTACTGAGAAAAGTTATTTAAAATACTTTAGTGTGCTGGAGAGATTGCTCATTGATTAAGAGCACTGGCTGCTCTGGCAGAAGACCTAGGTTTAGTTTCCAGGCTGGAGTTATGGCAGCCATAACTCCAGCTGTGGCCATACATGCACTTACATACATGCTGGTAAAATTCTCATACATGCTGGTAAAATTCTCATATGCATAAAAAATGAAAATCAATTTTTAAAAGTTCAAAAAAAAGATTTTTAGTACTTGAAATAAGTGGTTCTAGGTTATATACACTCAAATTTAAGTCAGGAGCACGAAAATAAACTCCAGTTCACCATGTCTTTGGTGAGATTCCAGCACTAATACTTTCAGAAAGCTCCTAAGCCTAATGCATATCTAACAACAGAAAAGTGGTTGTTCAAATGTGTTCATTTGTGATTTTTATCTGCTCCCAACCCCTTCCTCTTAAAAGACTTGATTTTAACGACCAGGGTTGAGAATTCCAACACTAGTATATGTATCTGTCTGAAGCTCCCCAAATGATTTTAATGAAAATTACAGGGAAGCACAGCTGTACATTCTCTATTTAGGTGCCCACCCAAATGACTATACAGAAATAAATTATGAGAAGGTTCTATGATCACTGAGAAATCTATGGTTAAAAGCCTTGGCGAAGTGTAAAACTTAGAAACTCTCTTACAGATTTATGTCTCCTCTTCTTGCTTTTCTTCTTATGCTTTTTTGATTTCTTATAACTTCTCTCTGAGCATAGAAAGAAAAGTGTCAGAATACAAGGAAATCAAAGTGTTGCTGTGTAATCAAGTAACAGAAATGCTCACCAGACTCAGCACTAGAAGAATGTTCTGAAGCTGAACGGGACTCTGATCGTTGCCTTTTTTTCTTTGAATGGCTGTCATCATCATCTGAATCTGATCCCTAAACAACATACATAAGTTCATTTATAAGGATTCTACCAATGTTTTAGTATACTGTGCCAGCCAATAAATCTTCTTACCGATCGAGACCGGGAACGTTTCCTATGGTGTTTTTTAGACTTTTTAGAATGCTTCTTGTTCTTTGAATGATGATGTTGACATTCATGCTAGAGAGGAAAAAGAAAATTTCAAGAATTATATTTGCTTTACATAGCCAATCTTAAAGAAACTGTTAAAAATTAAACCCATGAGTTCTTAATTAAAATACTATCTTGTTTACGACAGAATCCCTAGTGATAATGCAAATAATCATTATTTAAATGTTCATCTGTTCTCATTTATACTACACCTACTCATTTAGATATCTAAATAAAATCTTATAAAGTTTATAAAATAAAGTACTTACTATCTGTCAAAATGAGAAAGGCCTAACAGTCTACAGCTGCTTTTGATACCAATGAAATATAATACATTTAGTTTTCCTCACTATCTGATTTTCCTCACTATCTGGCTGGCTTTGGTTGGCAAACTAGGCCCTACACAGAGATAAAAAAAAAAAAAACTTCAAAATCATCCTTAAACTGAGATTTGCAAAACATACTCCTCTTTCTTACATTTCTTTCTTATTCAAATGGGGCATCCTTACTTTCTGTAAAACAATTTATCAGGGAGACCAGCAAGATGGCTCAGTGAGTCAAGGTCCATGCTAATAAACCTTATGACCTGACTTCTATCCCCAGGATCCACATGGTGGTGGGTGACTGTCTTCCACAAGCTATCTTCCGATCTCAGAGAATTAACCAGACTAGTTGAAGAGGGGAAGTACTACAGTAAAGATCCCTTCTCCTATTGTTTATACCCATCTGAAAATTCACTCCATTGGTTACATAGAGATGGAAAATCTGGGTCAAAGGGGACTGTTATAATTTACCAAAACTGACAATCTGAAAGCTCTAGCCTTTATGTTATCTAGCTCCATTTAAGACCATAGTACATAATCTCTAGCTCAAACCATGAAGAACAAGTGGCTGGAGATTATCTGGGGTGGGGGCCTGCATGTGAGTGTGAGGATGTGCATACCTATATCAAGGCCAGGCAAAGACATCTTTTGTCTTCTATTGGTCTTTATTCCCTTGATACAGGGTCTCTCACTGAATCAGAAGTTCACTGTTTTGGCTAGGTTGGCTGGTGAGCTCCCAGGATATGCCTGTGTCTATCCCTCCAGTGCTAGAGTTACATGCACATGCAGTCAAGTTTGGCTAAAAGATTTTTATGTGGGTGCTGTAGATTCAAACTCAAGTTCTCATGCTTTCATAGCAAGAACTCTTAACCCAGTAAACTATCTCCTCAGCCCCTAGAGATTGTTGAATTAGTAAAACTATCACACATCACTTCAAAATTCAAAATACAAATGCTTGGGAATCTGGTTATTTACTCATTTACCAATATCCTAATATAGGATTTCTGTGGGTTGGCCCCGAGACTTTACATTCCTATGAAGCTCATAGGTACTAAAGAGTTAAAGGCTAAAAAAGACCAGGCAGAGGCAGCAGGGAAATAATGTTAAGTTCATGGTAACAGAGAAAACCTGTTACACTGATACTAATAAATCCCAAAGAAAGAGTGAATAATAATATGACCCCTGTGCCCAACTACCATGCCAGCACTACAATAAATATGTTCTATCTTTTGGCTTTTTATAAAATATTAGCTGTGCAGAACTGACTCCATAGAGAGGTTTTTTTTTGGTCTTTTTGAGACAGGGTCTCCCTCTTGGAGCCCCAGCTGTCCTGGAACTATGTAGACCAGGCTGGCCTTGAACTCAACGCACAGAGATACGCCTGCCTCTGCCTCCCAAGTGCTGGATTAAAGGTGTGCGCCACCATGCCTGGCCCGAGAGTATTTTTTTAAATGTAAGGGGTGCATGTGCATTCACATGAGTGTGGATACAAGTGTGTATGTATGAATGTGGAGGCCAACAGATGACATTAACTGCTCTCTGCCTTATACTAAGGTAGGGTCTCTCACCTGAACTCAGAGCTGGTAGATTCCATTACTATAGCTAGCCATACTATACTGTTCAGGGGATCCTGTCTCCAAGACCTCCTAAGAGTAGGAATTAAAGCAGGCTACCACATCCTTCCTGCATTTACGTAGTATTGGGGATCCGAGAGCTCCAGTCTCACGCTTGCAGAGCAAGGGAATTTACCTACTGAACCATCTCTCTAGCTGTCCATCATGAGGTTTTTAAAATCATTGATCTTAGAGTTAAATAGCATAGGCCAGAAATCCCTTCCCAGCAAGTTACTTCACTTGTCACAATTTGCTTATCTGCCATAGGTTTGTTGTGAAGATTTAGTTCATACATCACATGTAATCTATGTAAAAGAATTAGCCCATACAGATAACAGGAATTAATAATTACTGATCAACCCAGCCTAATATGTAAGTGCCTACTCTGAAGCCTAAGTCAAAATACTCTTACTCAACTAACAGAGCAACATGAGATTATTTTTTCATTAGTACTTTACCCAAAACTTAATTTATTCTATTATTTTTCAGAAACCCTCAGGGCTTTCTACATACCTACGAGAAAAAAAAAAAAAAAAAAAAAGCTGGGCCTTTAATTACAGCACACTTGGGAGGAGGAAGCAGGAGGATCTAAGATACTTTTAGGCTTCACAGTAAATTTCTGTGGCTGACAAATAACTGAATTTTGACAATCATGAAACAAACACAAAGTCTCTACACTAGTACTAATATCCCATGCAAACTCGTAGCTTTCTTCACTTAGAACAGTTCTACAGAAAGAAAACATTCCTTGATACAGTTATACAAAGCAGTAAATATTAGGAAATATACTTGGGTCATTTTAAATTCATTTTTTAACCTTTTATATTACAACAAAGAATTACCTCTAGAACATGCATAAAATCTTTAAATATTCTTTTTCTTTCAGACTCTAGAGTTATGTCCTCAAATGCTGGCTCCTTTACAAATCTCTCCCGAATCTGAAAAATAAAGATGCAGAATGAATATACGAATGCCAAGAAAACTATAGTATTGTGCATAAAAGAACTCCTGTCAGTAGATGTAAACGTTGATAAACCCATCACCTTAGAGTGCATTTTTTTCTTCTTTCAATAGTTCAAACTATTTTGTAAATTTATTTTTATTTTATGTATGTGAGAGTTTTCTGTGCACCTGTGTGTGGAATGCCTGCGGAGGCCAGAAGAGGGCAGACTGGCTCCTGGAATTGAGGTTATGGACAGTTGTTAGCTGCCATATGGGTGCTGGGAATCAAACTCAGGTTCTCTACAAGAACCACTGAACCACCTCTTCAGCCCCAGCTCAAACCATTCTAAACAAATGACTCCTAAATCCAAGTCACAGCTGATTTAATACTTTTGATATATTACAAATATGGTATATCCCAGAAATAATTTTAGCTTTCTTGTGGCTGTAATATGGAAAACAGATTAATATTTTTATTTCCAACTGTGAAACACAGTTCATTATGGAGAATTTACAAGTATACATACATCTTCCCAGACAGCATCCAACTCTATTGGAGGAGTAGCTTGTTTCAACATACTCTTAAATGCAGATTCTTTTCGTTTCATCTTTCGGGCTTCTTCTTTTTCTCTTTCACGTTCACGGGCTTCCGCCTTTTCTAGTAACTATTAGAAAATCCTATTCAGTAAGTTATAATAGTGTAACTCCTGATAATTCAAATAATTCATTGTTCTCAATTTAGACAGTCTCACATCATTTGAAAGGGCTCTATTATCTAAAACATTTATTAACCAGAGCAAGGAAAGGTTAACACACTCCAATATCTAAATACATTATTTTGTTTTTCCTTGTAAATCTTATTCACAGTCCTTTATCACATTAGTTCAAAACTTTGATTAAGCTAGTTATATGTTAATTAAACTTACACTATTGAAAGCCAACTTGATATTTCCGGCATCCAAAGTAGTCGATCTTTTGGTTGAACTTATTATTGCCACAAAATCTTCAAAAGTAGTGTTTACTTCAACTACAAATCCTTTATCCTAAATTGCAGAAATCTTGTTATAAATTAACATATAAATCCAGGAATGAAGCAACATTTTCTTAAAACAGGTTAACAGGTGAAAATAAATCTTTACCTTTAGGATGTCTTTTATTATCTTTTTTTCATCATGATAACGTGCTTTAAGATCCTCAACATAAAACTTGAAAAGATCAAGTGCAGTTGATCCTAATGAAAAAACTAAAGAAGTCAAAAGCTAGCTCTAACTAAGAGCTGCAATTACTTTTTTGTCTGTAAAACAAACATAAAATAAAGCATATCTTCCCTTCTCCAACCACCTTCCTTCCCACCTTGGTCCATTCCAACTACTATATTAAGTTTGTAAAGAAAATAATCTCACCAGGCTGACCAAGCATGTTAGTGAATCTAATGTCAGAACTAATAGTTGGATACAATTCCATCCAAGATGACATAGAATGCAGCTGTCCATGTTCATGTAATTCATCTAAAAATATCTGCAGGGAAGAAAACATCATGTTTGAAAAAATAATATAAGTACAATAGAGAAAAACATACTAAAAACTGTTAGCAATAGCTAAACTTCTTCTAACACTTATCCAATATTTAAGTACAAAAATGTTTTGCTATTTGATGGAAATTAGTTTTTAGACCACAAATAAATGAATATAAATAAATCTTTCAAAGAAAAGGAACTTTCAAATACTTTATCTTTCCAGCCTTCAGTTGTTTGTCTCAAGATAGAATACCACTTCTAGTAAAACAAAACTCAAAAATACGCCTAAAATATTGAGTATGTAACTATACATAAAAGATAATCCTAAGTACTAGATATTATCCATAATCAAATGATGAAACTGAAGAATTCCTAATGCATGTTTACTATAAAATATAGTTTTTGTTTCTATGGTATCTAGCATTCTTTAGATAGTCTACATAGCTAGTTCCAGACTAGCCAGAAACCCTCTCAAGAACAAACAAACAAACCAAATGATAGTGTTTTCCTAAAGCATTTAGGAAAACTGGGATTAAAAAACCCTTCTCTCTCTGGAGATGGCTCAGCGGTTAAGAACACCGACTGCTCTTGCAGAGGACCCGGGTTCGATTCCCAGCACCTGCATGGCAGCTACGAACAGTCCTTAACTCCAGTTCCAGGGGAATCCAAAGCCCTCTTCTGACCTCTGAGGCACTGGAGGACATGGGTGCACTCACATACACAGGCAATACACTCATACACATAAAATAAAAATAATAAAGCCGGGCATGGTGGCGCACGCCTGTAGTCCCAGCACTTGGGAGGGAGAGGCAGGTGGAGCTCTGTGAGTTCAAGGCCAGCCTGGTCTACATAGTGAGTTCTAGGCCAGCTGGGGTTATAAGGAAACGCTGTTTCAAAAAGACCAAAAAATAAATAAATAAAAATAATAAATATTTGAAAAAAAAAAAAACCTTCTCTCAAAACTATTTCCTTTCCTTCACATATTTATATGACTTAAATCTAAACCATATCTGAGAAATTGACTTATTCTACTCTCTCTCCACTTTCCTCCTGCTGACTTTCAGGACTACACACTGGTACTTCAGTACCATCAATGTCTTATTAGGTCCTCTTCCCCTAGCCCTGAGTTGCTATGGAAACCATGACTTTAAAATTCTATACCCACAATTCCTGGACCTGTACTGTTCAATTAAGAGCCACTGATGAGGAGCTAAAGAGATGGCTCAGAAGTTAAGAGAACTGGCTACTCTTGTGGAAGACCAGGATTTGAATCCCAGCACCCACATGGCAGCTAGCAACCATCTATAACTCCACTTCTATGGGATCCAACACCCTTTTCTGTCCTCTGCAGGCACAGCACAACACAGGTGCATTTACATATACGTAGGAATAATATACATGCACATGAAATTAAAATAAAAATTTTTTAAAAGAGCCGCTGATGAAGAATACTTATTGAACACACAATATAAAATGAAGATTAGTAACTAAGATTTGAGTGTCTCCCGAGTTTTCAATAGCACTGATTACATGTTTAGATAATATCTTTTAGTATTTTTATTATTTTTATGTGTATGAGTATATTGCCAGCATATACAAGTACACCTGCATTGTGTAATGCCTATGGAGATCAGAAGAAAGCATTGGATTCCTCTGGAACTGGAGTTAGAGATGCTTGTTAGCCAGCATATAGGTGCTGGGAATCAAACCTGAGTCCTTTGCAAGAACAGCCCGTGCTCTTAACTGCCGAGTCATCTTTCCAGTCCCTCAGACAACATTTTTTGAATGCTGGGTTAACTATAGTAATAAACTTACAACTGGAAAATTGAAACTGCATCCATATCATACATATTGTTACTCTATAGCACTGTCCTAGTGTAGTATTAGGGACCAACAACTCCATCCCTCTTCAAACAAAAAGCATGTTTAGACAGCCTCACTATTCTGACATTCTTCTCAAACCCCCTTTGTTCCTACCATTCAAATGTAAAACAGATCTTGACTTAACTCATGCTACTTATGTGGTCACTATGTTCCCTCTATTGCTCCCCATTTTAAATAGCTTAGAAACAACCTCCAGGGATGTTCTACAGGATTTATAATTTACCCCATTCTATTATGTTTCTTTCACTTCCAAGTTGTGAGATCTGATGAAATCATAGGATTTTTGAGACTGACTATTTTAATAGTGGGCCTCTAATCTGGATGAAAACTGCCACCTTAGACTGTTCGCTTGTCTTTTTATTTTAAACATTTTTATTTTATGTATGTGAGTGTATTGCCTACATGTGTGTAAGTGCACTCCTGTCGTGAAATCACCATGGAGGTTAGAAGAGGCCATCAGGTGCCCCAGAACTGGAGTTATGGATGGTTGTTAACTGCCATTTGGGTGTGGGAACTGAACCTGGGTCCTCTGCAGAGCAGCAAGTGCTCTTAACCATTGAGCCATCTCTCCATCTGCTTGTTTTTTTAAAGCAGTATGAGCTAGCTAATATTGGAGTATTTTTATTTTGGTCTTTTTGAGACAGGGTTTCCCTGTAGCCCCAGCTGGCCTGGAACTCACGATGTAGACCGGGCTTGCCTCGAACTCACAGAGATCTACCTGCCTCTGCCTCCCAAGTGCTGGGATTAAAGGCATGCGCCACCATGCCCGGCCACCAAATAGTTGCCATGAATTCAACTTTGGAAAACACTTTAAGATGGCTGAGCCTTGTACTCACAGGAGTTTTCAACCTTGGGATTAATGACATCTTAGGTCACCTAATTAACTCTCGCTATTTTTACTATTTTGGGTGGTGATAGTGGTTTATAAATTCTAAAATGTTTAGCAGTATCCCTGCCCTGTTCTCTATGCACTAAATGTTATATTACCTTTCCCTCAAATAGTGATAATCTACAAATACTAATTATTAGAAATTAAAGAATTCAATGTATATGGATCCTCTAGAAAGCCTACACAAAAGACTTGGGAATAGAAATTTCAGAACTGTTTCTATTGTTTAAGCTCAGTGACCACATTATAAAACTGTATGAGGAGACCTTTTTATTACCTGAAAAGATTCCCTATTTTTACGCTGTCGTCTTCTTTCTCTCAACAGAGTCTTCTGTTTCTCTTCTTCTTCTTCCTTTTCTAAAGCCCGAATGTGTTCCTCAAAGCATATTAATGCATCCTCTTTATCCATATCTAAAGTATTTTTCAGATAAAAATAGAAATAAATTTCAAGGATAAATGAGGAAGGTAATTTAGTTATTTGAATTAACTCCTTATAAATTTCAAATCATGGTTAAAAATACTTGTATTTGAACTCAAACATGATTTTGGAATCAACACAACAGGAAAGTTTTAAGAAAAACTTCAAAGACTACAAAGGATAGAGGGGAAAAAAACATGAATATGAAAAAAATTAATGAAAATAAAATTGCCATAAATGCAGTGTAATGCTTACCTAAAGGAGCTTTTTAAAGCAGTCATGTGTCGGAGTGTGTGTGTGTGTGTGTGTGTGTGTGTGTGTGTGTGTGTATGTTTATCCATATATATCCTTAAATGAACTGAGCCAGCTCCAGCACCACTAGGGAATATAACCTTATGGAAGTACCAGGTGTGGGTCCATTGATAACCAAAACATCAATAATGACAAAGTTCTACAGATTACCAACAAACCCAGTGAAGCATGAGTTCCAGAGTAATATGGATGAAGAAAACTATAACTTTTTCTTTTTTTGGTCTTTTAGAGACAGGGTCTCCCTGTAGCCCCAGCTTGCCTGTAACTTAAGAGATCCACCTGCTTTTGTCTTCCTAGTGCTGGGATTAAAGACTTGCACCACCATGTCCAATTTAAGACAACTATAATTTAAAAAGCAACATTGGTAAGTCACAAAAAGTAACTGAAGCCTAAGATAATTCTGATACTTTTACTTTCTTGAAAGTTACAACACTAGAGATGGAAGAGTGTAGCACAGTGGTCAGACTCTTGCCTAGCATGCTTGAAGCCCTGGGCAGGTTTCCCTAGAACCATATACATAAAAAGGTTTTCACTATGTCAACTTCTTAGCATAAATAAATTTGGTAATTCAGATATAAATAGCAAATGATCTATAAATGGTTAGGCACAATTTAAAGTCTGACTCATTACATGTTTTAAGAACTATCTGTCAAAGGTAATTTGACTTCCTAGGAAAATTTTCCTGAACTCAAAATTCAATTAGAAAGAACCCATCTAAAAATAAAGCTTTTTTTTACAGAAATAGAAAAAATCCCTCTATAAAACTAAGTTAGTGATCCATAAAAAGTCAGATTAGTTTTTCTAATTAGCTTTTCTTTTTTAGTAATTATTCTTACTCTGTAGCTCCTCATCTTCTGCAAAAGTTGGATTATCCATCAGATACTGCTGGGCTTCAGACCAAGTAGTAGAGTAGGTTACATTAGCCATATTGTCAAGTATATTTTTTAAGGCTTCCCAATTTCTCTTTCGTAGCTGCTTTGCTTGTTCCTACGACAAAAGTATGAATGTATCCTTTTAAAGTTCAAACAAAATATGCAAATTGACATTAGTGAAAATTCCTTTATATTCTAGCCAACAAATTTCAAATGGTATACATGTGCTTTTAGTATCAACACCCTTCATTTTCCTAGTGCTCTTGCCTAATGCTCTGGCTTAGTCCTTATCCTGAGTTTTTTCAGCTCTCCTCAATGTCAGAATCTATTTGGAAACGATCCTTTTGTTTTTCCATCTTCATTCCATAAACCTGTTTCCTTATCAATATATAGTACAAACATAGTCTCTAATGAGGATTACTAGGCATAAGTAAACACTAAAGTCTTCATTGACATTCAACTACATTCAAAATTTTAATAATAATTGCATTATCATATATATTCTTTCAGGACTAGATACTATACAATTTAATAGCTATCAATAGTTGCTAAATCAGTACCTACTATGATTAAAATAGTTATTATTATGCTGGACAAAGAAGAAAAAAAGCTTACTATAGGAGCTACCCATTGTATTTTTAACCTAGCTTCTGATAAATAGACCTGGTGCACAACATAAACTACATAAGCAAAAAAACTGGTGCGTTATAAATTCTTATTATAAAATAAGGAAATACTTTGTCTAAAAACACTATTAACTTAGAATAAAAAAAAAGGTAAGTACCTTTTCTTTTTTTGACAAGAAGAACAAAACATCTTCATAGATTTCAAGACGATCACGTTCTGATATTGCATTCCAAACTTCCATCTCTCCAAACATTTGCTCTGCTTTTCTAGTCATTAGGAAATCAAACGTTCTTGTTTACTATGACATTAAATTTTTATATCATTTTTAAAACGTAATTGTGACTACTCTTTCTGCTCCAAGTTCAGAAATGTATTATGAAGACATTAACACAATAGCAAGGCCTCCACTTCTTTTCTTGATGGAATAATTCACATTGGATACTGTTTGATAGTCTAAATAAACTATTCTTTAGGGTAGCTTCTAGAGACTATGAAACTGCCTATAGTTAACTATATTACAGTTATTACATGAAGCATTACAACATAAGAGTCCTTCAGTGAATTAGCCTAATTAATTTCAAAATTTAAAAGTGAATTAGCCCCAACTTAAAAAATTTTTAAATTGACTTTTATGTTTGAGTGTTTTGCCTACATGTACCAGTGCTCTTAACTGCCTACAGGTACTAGTGCTCTTAACTGCTGAGCCATCTCTCCACCCCTAACCCCTATCTTAAACCACTCTGAATCTGAGAATTGCAAATAAATGTAATTTTTCAAAACATGATACATACTTATAACCCCTAATACAAGTGAGTCTACAAACTAAATAAAAATACTGATTATTTTTTGTACCTCATAAAATTGCCACACCCAGAGTTGTACAGCTTTATTTTGTTATCTATTAGCAAAAGTACAAAAGCAACAATAGGGAAAACATGCTCTACGAGTCATCAAAAACCTTACTTGTATCTGGTTGTGGAAGTCATTTTCTCATGATTTTCAAGAAAACGTTGAAAGGATTCCTTAGCTTCTTTATATTTTGATCTTGCTTCTTCTTTTTCTTCTTTCTCTGTCTGGACTTTATAGGCATTAAAGGCTTGCTTTTTCTCACTCAACTTTGCTAAAGCACTAAATAATAGAAAAACATCATGTAAGAGTTAACATCAAGCCAAGAGAATCAAATGTTAGTACTTTGAAAAAAACACATTTGATACATATATTAAGAAAATTTCTATTGAAGAATTGACTCTAAAAGTGATTTCTAGTTCTTAATTCTAATTTCATTTGTGGCAGTGATCAAACTTTCTGTGTATTTGGGTTATATCACAATAAATGCCTCTATTTTTGGTAATTGTTTATAAAGTTATACCAATTTACAAAAATTTTAATGTGGCAGGGTTAAAGTAAATTAAAAAACAGCAGTATTACCTGTATCTTGGATCATTAATGATCATTTTCATAGCTTGCTCCCAAGAAGCATTGGAGGGTACCCGCTGAAAATAATTATATGAAAAATTAAAATTTCACACAAGAATAGAAAAAGTGGTATTACAGGAAACTAAGTATAATACTCACTGCAAATATCAAGACTTCCCTTTGCAGGAGTTTGAAAAAAATGTCTAAAACAGTTTTTATTGAAGCAAATCTGTGATACACCTATTGACTGAAAAGAAAACTCAAACTGAAATTTAAACAATATTTTTTTGACTACTGATTAAAAGCAATTATTTTAAATTTAAAAATATATATCAAGGCAAAATATACTTATGAAATACCTTGTTGAAAGGTTCACAAAAGTATTCTTCAATAAAAACAAAACAAATTTAGTTTATTTTCAGTTATGATAGTTCAAGTGATTAGTATTTTAAATAAAGGCACCAAAGTGAACATTAGGCAACTACTACATGTAATATAAAAATCTATACCTTTTCTTTCAATAATTCTTTAAATGCTTGTTTTGCCTCCTCCTTTGTATTCCATGTATATGTTTTTTTTGCTGGTTGGCTGTCTTCCTCTTCTTTTTTAGGAGTAAAACTAGAGAGAGAAATTTAAAGATGCTATGCATAACCAGTATTTTCTGCTTAGAACGACACTGCATTGCATTAATTGTACTGAGTAGTTTCACTTGTCTACAGGTTAATAATTGTAAGTTTACTCAGAGTATATTAGTGTCTTAATAACCCTGACATTTTAGTACATGTACATAAAAAAGGGAAGTAGTGATTAATCTAAATGATTGGTTAACAAAATCCTTCTCACTGTTAAACACAGCACTAATAGAACACAGCTATGCTACTTTGTACATATTTATTTTTAAGATTTTCTTTTCAATTGTGTGTATATATGTATGCCAGTGAGTGGGTATCAACACATGGGTGCAGGTGCCTAGAGGCTAGAGCTGTTGGATTTCACAGGAGCCAGAGTTACAGGTAGTTGTGAGCAGCTCCATGGTTGCTGGGAATTGAGCTCGGGGTTCTCGGGAAAAGCAACAATCCTTTTACACTGCATGAGCATCTCTCTAGTTCCTATCCATATATTATTTATAATTGATTGTAGACTACTACAGGAATGTGCTGAGTCACTCTAACAGAACCGTGTTCCATTGAAGACTGCAAATATTTATTTGGCATTTCATGAAAAAAATTCCTGAACACTGATCTCAAAAAGAAGAAAAATAATCTGCAATTATCAATTATTTGAATTAAAAAATTTATTTCTACATAAAAATGGAAGTGAGCCGGGCGAGTGTCGCACGCCTTTAATCCCAGCACTTGGGAGGCAGATGGATCTCTGTGAGTTCAAGGCCAACCTGGTCTACGTAGTGAGTTCCAGGCCAGCTGGGGCTGCAGAGACCCTGTCTCAAAGACAAACAACAAAAAAAAAGTGACACTGTATATACATCCCATTTTCTGAATTAAGTGTTCTTTCATATGGAGATTTACTTAATTAAAACCATTTAAAAATTATGACTCATGTATTATATTAGAATGCTGCAAAGAAAAAACAAACTTGATACAATTGTGGAAAGTAAAATACTCTTGACCTTCTGCATTAATTCAACCAACAGAATTAAAAGAATCATGTAAAAATGGTAATTGTGATGAATATTTGTCATTATTAAAGAAAGACTGTGTAACAAATAATATTAAAAATAACAAGAGATGTATGAGGATATGCACAAGATTACATGAATACGCCACCAAGTTACATGAGGTATTTTTAACATCTGGAGATTTTTGGAACTCAAAAAAACTTGTAAGTAAAAGAATGCAGAATAATAATAATAATATTCCAAAAAGCCAAAATTATAACATGCCATCATTTCAAATGGAGGACCTTTATCAAGGTGGAAGATATCTCTGATACATTATACAATAATTAAATACAAGTGAAAAGATTTAGTGCATAGCAAAGGTCAGAAAGACCTAAAGAAAATGTTAACTTCCCTTTTTCTTGCCTCGACACATACCACTTAATTTTTTTAAACTTTTTCTTTTTGATACAGGGTCTCACTATGTAAACCAGACTGACCTCAAACTCAGAGATTCTCCTGCCTCAGCCTCCTGGTCCTCTTTTTAATCTTCTAAATATATATATTATAATATATATAAGCTATTTTCACTTTACAAAAGTAACATGAGAGAAACAAAAGAACATTTAGACTAAGGGGTAGAAAGATGAAGATAATAGGGTTTGGATTAGATTGTAGTTATCCATTTATACCTTTTTGTGTATTTGGCTCATATGGTAGAAAAAGAATCACAGTATTATTTTCATTTCATATTTATTATGTTAGTGCCTTTACATGATTTCTTAACAACTATATTTATGTGTGAGGCACTTTTTCACAAAGCTGTTTATATTTTTCAAAAGTTTATTTGCCATAAATTGAAAATCAAAGAATAAAAATAACCAAAGAAATAAAACAAGTTTAGTACTTCTCTGTTTGGCAGGGTTGCCCACCTTCTAAAATGCATCTTTCTGCTACAGCAATCTATTATAGCTTCCTATGCTGTACTGTGTCATAATGAAGCAAAACACAAAATAAAGGATAAAAAAAAAAACAAAAAACAATGAAACCAAGCCTTTATTTAAAATACTGGTGTTTTGTTAATTGATTCTTTTTTTTTGCCTCGATTTTGATATCAAATAGTGCATTCAAAAGTACCATGCATTCCTTTAAATTTGTGCCTCACCCTACCCAGTGTGCTAAGAGCTAAGACTACAATTTCAGTAGACTACTTTCAGAAGGTTGGTGGCATGACATGACACCCCCCAAAGTCAGCTTCAAAACTTATCAACTATAGAAAAAGTTAAATTTTGATTCTGAAAAAATGTTTTTCCTTAAACACTTAAGGACCATGAATAAACTAGCAAGTTCTTATATTAAGTCCAACATTTATTTTCAGAAGACAAGTTACTAAACTTACTCAGCTACAGTTTCTTGCTTTGATGTTTCCTCTCCAGTATTACTGGAAAGGTCAACATTTAGATCTTGAATAGCTGTGGTATTAGTAAGTTGTGCTTGTTCCTCAGTTGACAGCGTTACTGTACTTTCATTATCTACAACAGTAGCAACAATAGAAGTAACTTCAGGCTCAGGAACAACTGGAACAGCTCCCACAGTATTAGCAGATGTGGTAGAAGCATTGGCTGCGGCTGCGGCAGCTGCAGCAGCTGCGGCTGCTGCAACAACAGCGGCAGCTGCTTCTGCAGCAGCCATGGTGCTCATAGTGGTGGGAATTTCTGTTGTAGGAACTGGGGCTGTTGATGTTGTGGTACATTCTTCTTGCTTGCTATAGATTAAAAAGAGAGAGACAGAAAGGGAAAGAAAAACAGAGAAAACTAGTCATTTCAGCGCTATAATTTCAAAGCTAAATAAAGCCTATTTTAAAATCAGAACATTAACAATTGAAGGCCTAAACAAATCTAGTGACGGTAAGCCAAAAAGCCATCCAACAAGATTAAAGTCATAAAATGAATTCATATCTGTCCTCCACCGGGCACTGCACAACATGGGTGCACTTACCTACATGCAGGCAATACACACATACACATAAAATAAAAATAATATTTTTTAAAAAAAGATTTAATTTTTTTGTTTGTGTGTATGAGTATTGCCTGCTATGTAAGTGCACCCATATCATGTAATGCCCACAGAGGCCAGAAGAGGGCACTGGATCCCTTGGAACTAGAGTTATGGAGAGTTTTAAGCCACCATGTGGGTGCTGGGAACTGAATCCTCTGAAAGAGCAATCAGTGTTCTTAAGGTTTGAAGTAGATTATAGTTAATTGCTGAGTCACCTCTCTAGTCCCAGTTTGTTTGTTTTAGAGAGCGTCTTGCCATGATGCCCAACTTTGCCTCAAACTGATGGGGCTCAAGCACACCGTGGAGCTGAACTACCACATGCATCACTCCCAGCTTTAATCAGTATTAACTTGAGCAAACATTCACAATTAACATGTAATAAGCAATAATGTAAGCACCTGCGTTTCCAAAAGTCCAATAATTGTTTTAGAAAAATCTTAAATCTATTCTTGTGTATTATACCGTATCTGACATATGTCATAAATTTCCATGAGAACTTTAAATCTCCATTATAAGGAAACTTTGTGAGCTGGGGTTGTGTAGCTAAATGATAGGGTGCCAGCACACACAAAGTCTTTGGTTTGATGCTGAAGACCTCAGAAAAGGAATTTAGTACAATGGAGGAGATACACAGTTCTAGTATTTCACCCATTCCCAAACTGGCAAAACTTAACTCATGAAAGATGCAGTCCACAGTAAAGTACTTGCTTGTCTAACAAAACAAACACTTGAGTTAATACCCTACCCTTCTAATTTTCCCCTGCAAAATCTTCCAAAGACATCAAACTATCAGCCTAAACAAGTTAAATAGAATGTTAAATGGACAACTAAAACAAAAATGCCATAGAACAGAATAAATTTGTAAAATATATTGATTTTCAAAATTATTTACCTGCTTTCTTCAGCTTTTATCATGGCTATTAAAGAGAATACAAAAAAGTCAGACTAGTTTTCAAATATAATCACTGAAAAAAAATTTACAAGGAGACACAGAAAAGTACCATATCATAGGATTTAATTTACCATCTGAAAAAAATTTTTAAAATTCACTTTCAAAGAGCAAACGCTCTAGTTTCAAAGCCACAATATAATAACAAAAACAAATTTTAAACAGCAATTATTAGGAAATCTTTTCCCATGCTGCTGTTTCCAAAGGCTACTGGCCTTGTTAACTACTCTCTGAAAGCATAATTGTAGAATGCAGTAATATTGCTCTTAGGGATGAGACTATCATTTTTTAAAGATACTAAATTCAAAATGGTATCAGATTTATAGAATTCCAGAGTATTTTAAAATTAGCATTGACAAGCAAATAAATAGCTATGCATACCAATTATTTCTAGTTACATCAGAAATGAGCTTGATAATGCCATAAATAATCTGGGCTATTACCAATTGATAATGCAGTTATTAGTTCATGATAATACAATTTAGATAGCTCTAAAAATGTGCACTCTATGTTTGCATTCTAGGCGAAGTAAGTTTTATATTTTGTGGTAACAAATTTATCTTTAATTCAGTATCACGAGGGAATGAGGTGCTCCATGTAAGCAATGATATAAGCTTAAGTCTACAGAAATCTACTTAAGATGGAGGAAAAAAACAAGCAAAACTAACTTCTCAATTCTTATTCCTAAGCTCTGTTATTTTAAGTCCTGGTTATTAGATAAGGTTTTCTAAATTTTCAGAGGTACTGCGTGGTTGACAATATTGTAAAACTGTCTATAAATCAGATAATATATTTACTTTTTATATAAACATTAAGACTATTTTTCACATGTGAATACAAAATCAGTATTAAATGTCTGACAATACATGAACAAAATAAAACTCAAGATTATTTACTATCTACTATCAGTAGTAAGCTTAATCACATGTTCCATGTATGCACCAACATCCAAAGGATAGAGGAATTTTTGTATGTGAACTCTTCATTCAATTTTTCAATATTCACGTATTTTTAAAATACCAAATTATAACTAAACACTGTAAGCTCATTTATAATATAACTCTTAAATGAAAGGAATTCTTTCAATTAGTTGTTTTTTCACTGCAGATTTATCCAATCATGGTTAGTGAACATTAGTGATATACTCTACATGTTAAATATAACAGAAAATGAATTATCAAGGCAGCTCACCATGCAGGTTTGATTTTGTAATAAGACCTCCAGCAACAATGGTATTCTGGTATCCTAGTTTCAGTGGAATCAAATCAAATAAAAATCTATTTAAAATCTATAGAACTGAGATCTAGAGCAACAAGAAAATAAGAGCCTATAAAACTGTTACATTATTTCAATGTTCAGAGCATTTTTTTTTTTAAAGGCCTCAATTTCAACAATCCTATTCACAAAGTGACTAGCATATATTTGTAACAACTTTATGGTAAGAATTATTTTTCTTGTCTTACCTTCAAGATCTTCGAGTTCTTTAGGCTTGGCCCAGCGGGATTCTTTTGTTTGAGAATTATAGTAATAAGGCTTTCCAGAATCAGATTTGTACTCTTTCCATGGACATTTAGATAATAGTTGCTAAAGAAGGAAAAAAACTTTCAGTAAATAATAATAAATTCAGCATTGTTGAATATTCAGCATTATTGTTTTATCTACCTGTACAATTTTAGGTACTGTTACATGATGGTAGCAGGCTCTCAATTATTTTCACTCAAGAGGTGATATTATTTGAATATATTATTTAACACTTTAGAGTAACACTGCAAAATTTAGATTAGTCCCCATTAAAGAATGTTACTTGGTGAGAAAAAGTAACCTGTTCAAGATAATATACCTATTAGGAAACAAAGGAAAGATTCAAAACCAGATCTAACAGAAATCTAAATACCGTGAGCTCTTCCACTTACCCTCTATCATAGGTAAAAATTGCCAGGATAACTAGCAAACAGATTTCTTAAATACCAACACAAGACAAATAGAAAATTTGGGTAAAGGCAAAAAGAGATTTATTCATGCTTATGCTTTAGTTTCTTGATCAGTAATTTATTGCTAATGTGAGGAAATAATGAAGATATGACAAAACTAATGTATTAGAGACCAATTTTAAAGTGTCTTCTAACATGCCTACGATTGTGTCTCTGTGCTTATGTATACGTGTGTGTGTACACACATATATGAATGAGAATTTTCAGTAATAATAAATCAGTAACCGGGTAAACAAAGTAGTTTATCTACCAACCTTCCCCCTCAAATACCACTGTGCTTAGATTATTGCAGTGTGTGGGGAGGTGTCACATAAAATATCTTCTCAAATTCCTAAGTTAAAAATGGAATACCATAGGCTAGGGAAAAACTTACAAGAAACTATAGTTCAGTGCTTATATACAGTTCACCTCTTTTGACAAACCAGAGTTTCTAATTAAAACAGAGGCAATACTATTTGTTCAATTTATTGCTTCAACCTTAACTTTAATTTGTGTATTTTGAATAGTGAAATAAACGTGCAAGCAACACAAAGTAAAATGAAAATACCTTTTCAGAGGAATTTGCCACAAAGAAAAAATTTACTACCCTAAGAAAAGACAGCACTTTGTAGGTAATTTAACTTAATTTCCAGTATATTAAACCCAATGGTTACTCAACTATTTACAAATTTTCAAAAATCATCCCAATCATACTATAAGCAAAAAATTATTTTCCCCCTTCAATTTATTCTTTACATCATCTTTCAACACAAAAATAAAGTCTGTATACAGGATATCAAAGCTGATTACTGTAACTTTATTTTTTGCGTTTTTTGTATGTGTTTATGAATGTATTGCCTACATGCATATAAGTACACCCATGTCGCACAATGCTCATGCATGTCAGAAGAGGGTTTTGAATCCCCTGGAACTGGAGTTATGGATGGTTGTTGGCCACCACATGGGTGCTGAGAACTCAACCCAGGTCCTCTGCAAGATCAGCCAGTGCTCTTAACCATTGGGCCATCTCTCCGGCTCCCTGGAACTTTATTAAACCTCTCTATTGATTTCTTTATAACCCTCTTGTGACTCTTAAGTATAATTGCTCTTTAAGGAGCTTAATATAAAATTCTAGGAAATATATCCCATTTCCCTCAACAGTCCTGATTTCTGGCCCTCAAACTTTTACCTCAGCAGGTGTTTTAAGATCATCTGGTTTTTCCCAGGTAGACTGTTTTGTTTCTGTATTGTAGTAGTAAGTCCTTCCATCAGGTGATTTATGTTCTGTCCACATTGATTTCTAAGGGAGAAAAAAATTATTGAAGACATAAATTATTTAACAATGCTATTGACAGTAAATATCTGTATCCTGAGATTCAAGGTAACAAGTGCATGAAATATCAAAATTTAAGTTTAAAACTAGTATACTTTAACTTTGAATTTTTTGCATAGGCAATCATCCAGCAATTCAAACCTATGCCTAAATATATAAATGCATAGATTGTGTACTTATCTAGTCTAAATCCCCTACCCCCCAAAAAGGACAAGTAATTGGACAAAGTTCTAAACTATGTATATATGCTGATCTCAAAACCAGAAAAAAATTCGATCATTTACTTCAAAAACCAGTCAGATGAAATTTAACAGGAAAAAGTGAAGCCAGATGAAATTTAATGGAAAAAAAATCCGAATCCAAATGCTTCAAAATAAGACACATGAGATAGAATTTCGAGTTGGATTAAATGTAAATCTACTAAAACTTACTAATGAAACTGCAGGCATTAATATACATGACACTTTAATGTCTGAAAGTATTATAAATTACCTTATCATGAATGAATGAATGGTTTGATGATGTCCAAGCAGTGGACCTGTTACTGCCACTGTTTTTTTTTTAATATGGTAATAAATTTAACCATGAATTAAAAGGGCTTCACACTGATCTATACTCTATTTCTTTAAATCTAAGATGCGATAATTATATACACTTCTAACTAAGGAAGAAAATATAATCTCTACCACCTGCTTTTTTACCAGTAAGATTTTGCGTTAAACTTTTTCACAAAGTTATTCCTCAGATTTAAGTTTTTTATCATGTATCAATTCTGTGCTTGCATAAAAAGGAAAACAAAGTCCTCAAAGTATTCCTTAAATTTCTTTACAGTAAAACCATTAAAAAAAAAATCAATTGCTCTTGTCAATTATAGTACAAACAGTATTTCCTCTAGGGCATCAGTAATACAGCTAAAATACATTTTTTTAAATCACAAAATAAGTGAGGAGTGAACCTCCATGCCTATAGATTTCCACAGAGTTTACCACAGAGATTGAGAGCTCTGAGCTTATGAACTGCTGATTTCTAGACCTCCAGAGACACTACCCTATTCTATCACCTGTGGTTTACTGCTAGGTCCAGTGGCTTGGTCAGTTTCAGCAGCTTCCTCTCTCCCAGAGTAGTTTATTGCTGAGTGGGGTCAGAAAATGCTCAGATCTATAGGCAAAATGACCAATTATCTCTGTTCACCCTTTCCAATGAAGAACAGTGCTCTCATGGCTTCTTCCATTGAGGCACTTAGGAGTCATCACTTGGCTTGAATTCTGTTGGCCTGAGTACACTAAGTTGCCTCACAGCTCTTTGGGGACAGCAGCTAAACCTGAATCCTAATAAAGAAAACAAACTTTTAAAGTACATACAGCCTTGCCACTGCTGACAACAGACCTTTGACAGGTCTGGCCCTCAGTCCACATACCATCAACCTATATGGGGGAACAAAGAGGAAATACAAAGCACCCAGCAACCCTCCCCTCCCTTCAGACCTGGGAAAAAAATGATCATTCCAAGTTCTAGGTTGGGCTATCTGGGCTACATTATGGGTGAACCCACCCTAATACAATATTAATCAATGATTTCAAAAGGGGTTTAAATAAAGAGGTCCACTGATTTAACTGATGAGATTTTCAACAAAGAGATTTTGAAAAAAAAATGCAAATGGCAATCTTAGACTGATCTACAGATCAAATGAAAACTCAATGGAAAGGATCACCAGGCTGAAGAAAAAAAATACCAGGGATTGAAGAAATGTTTCTGAAATTACTAAATTCAGACATCAATAAACAACAACAACAAAAACCAAGACAGTCATGATGATATTTGAGTCCTCTGGGACATGATTAAGACACCAAAACTAGAAACCTTGGTGCAGAAGACTAAAGGCACAGAAAATTATTCAATGAATATACACTGAGAATTTCCCAATTTTTTCTTTCTTTTTTTTGGGGGGGGGGTCTTTTTGAGATAGGGTCTCTCTGTAGCTCCAGCTGTCCTGGAACTCACTATGTAGACCAGGCTGGCCTTGAACTCACAGAGATCCGCCTGCCTCTGCCTCCCCGAGTGCTGGGATTAAAGGAGTGCGCCACCACGCCTGGTAAGAATTTCCCAATTTTAGGGGAAAAATGGATACTTAAGGACAGGAGGAATTTAGAACTCAGCTGTGGCCAGAACAGAACCTCTTCATATCACATTGTAGTTAAAATGTTCAGTCTAGAACAATGGAAGAATACTTAAAGCAGAAAGCAGTAAGAAAGGAGCACTTGCAAAAGCAAACCTATATGAGTTAACAGTAGATCTCTCAGCAGAAGCCCTAAAGGCCAGGAGACTGCAGACTAGTATGTTTCTAGGACAGAACAAAGTAATTCCTAACAGATTATCATATCCAGTAAAGTTGTCATTTAAAACCAGAGAATTAAACCTTCTATGATCATCATAAATTAAAGCACTTTATGACCACTAAGTCAGAATTATAAAAAGATACTTAAAAGAAAAGAAATACTAGACACAGTAGAGTCAGGCATATACAATGAGGGCTTGATTTAAAACAAAAAACAAACAAAAAAAAAACCTCACTAGAACCAGTGAACAAATGAGAATTAGCAAACAGTCAAGCATCATTAAGCCAGACAAATAGCCAAAATGAAGAATGTTGAAATTAGTGTATATATTTTTCAATAATTCAAACATGAACTGTTTTAACTCTCTAATTAAAAGATGCAGGCTGGCTAGGTGTGGTGGTACACGCCTTCAACCCCAGCCCTTGGGAGGCAGAGCCAGGCCTATTTGTTGAGATCAAGGCTAGCCTGGTCTACAAGGAAAGTTCCAAGCAGCTGTGTCTCAAAAGAAAAAAACAACAAAACGAGAGAGAGAGAGAGAGAGAGAGAGAGAGAGAGAGAGAGAGAGAGAGAGAGCGCTAAAAAGATTAAGATCAGGGGCTGGAGGGATGTCTCAGTGATTAAGAGTATGTATTACTCCTGCAGAGGACCTGACTTTAGTTCCTAGCATCCACATCGGGTGGCTGTTTTTAATTCTAGCTCCCAAATTAAGATCCTGTCTATAAGCAACTCAGCAAAGTGCTGGAGTACAAAAATCAAAATACAAAAATTTGTAGCTTTTCTATATACTAATAATGAACCAAGAAATAAATCAGGAAAGCAGTAACTCAAATAATAATACTTAGAAAATACATCCAAAGAGTTGAAAGACCCCAATAACGAAAATTTTAAAACACCGACGAAAGAACTGAAGACACAAGAAAACTAAGAGCTTATATATTCATAGTTTAGCAGAATTAGTATTATGGAAATTGCTATTTTACAAAAAGCAACCTATAGCTTGAATACATCCCCATCAAAATTTGAAAGAAATTCTTCAAAGGACTGGAAGAATTCTTAAATTCACATGAATGTATAACCAACAAATAACCAAAGCAATCTTCAAGACAAGGAGTATGCTGCAGGCTTAACGACAGCTAACTTCAAATTATACTACATAGCCATAATAAAACCCAGCAAAATACAAAGTGAAAACCAAACACATTACCATATTAGCTAGCTTTCCGTATCTGTGACAAGATACCTGACAGGACAACTTATAATATTCATTATTTACCAAAGATTTACTTTGGTTCAAAGTTCCAAAGGGTTCAAACCATCATGGCAGGGTGGAGCAAGAAGCAGAGAAGGCAAAACTGGCATCCTCCAGCATCTGCCCTTTTATTTTATCTGGGATTCTAGCCTATGGCTCAGTGTCCTACAAATCCTGGGTCAATCTTCTTTCTTTCGGTTCATTCTCTGGAAAATTTCTCAGACACACCTAGATGTATGCCTTATCAATGCCCCAGGTGAGTCTCCATAAAGCCAAGTTGACAATGAAAGTACCACACCAACCAAAGAAATAGGGAACAGGAATAAACTCATGAATATACAGTTATTTGATTTCATGACTATGTCAAAAATATACTCTGGAAATATTAGTTTCAACAAAAGCTACTAGAAAGACTGGATATTCACTCACAGAAGTAAACTAGATCTCATTCTCTCTGTGTAAAAAAACCACATCAATTCAAAGTGGATCAAAGGCCTCAATGTTGAGTGAGTCCTGAGATGCTAAAAGTGCTAGAACACTTCAAGATATAGGCATAGGCAATGACTTTCTGAATAGAACTAACCTAGGAAATAATACAAGAACTGACAAATCAGATTAAAGCAAATTAAAAACTGAAGCAATGGAGAAAAATTTGGCAAAAAGATTTAAAATATCTACAATGAGCATGTAGAGACTTTATAGTCTTGTAATTATTCTATAATCCACAGTGTAACAATTTAAGTCTTATATATTAAGTTTATGAGTAATCAAGCCAGTGAATATCCTTAGGTTTTAAGCATTTCTTTTTCTTGTCACAACACTGACTGAAGTAAACAGCACAAGTTGCTCCCTCACCCAAAAGCAGTGTTTTTATTCTGCCCCTTCTTAATGACTCAATGGGTCACTAGCAAAAGGCCCACTGACTGCTTTTAAAAGGGGACTATTTTAAGCAATTTATAAAAGGGACTTATTTTGGCATCTTTGGACTTAATATTCACTGTGGCATCTTAGAAACCCCCCCCCAATGGACACAGAAAGTTGCATTAAAAAAATAATAAACAAACCCCTTTAAGACTGCATGCCTACAATCGCAGTACTTGAATTTAACCATAAAATGTGCTACACAGATACTATAGTCCTTATTGAGCTGCCTCAAAAAACAAAAACCAGGCTGGGCGCATGCCTTTAATCCCAGCACTCAGGAGGCAGCACTCAGGAGGCAGAGGCAGGCGGATCTCTGTGAGTTCAAGGCCAGCCTGGTCTACATAGTGAGTTCCAGGACAGCTGGGGCTACAGGGAAACCCTGTCCCAAGAAGACCAAAAAAAAAAACCCCAAAACCAAAGCCTAAATTCTACTTTAACCTTCCCCAGCTTCACCTCTTTCTTCCTCCCTAGCCATGACTTGCTCTAAAATACTTCTCTTGCACTCACACACAAGTAATGTCTTCTATCATGCTATTAGGTAGCCAGTTGGCCCTAACCACAGGCCAAACTGATAGAGTAGGCTGATCTTGGACAGTCAGCCTCTAAAACTGTGTAAAGTTAATTTCTTTTCTTGACTTTTTGGGGGGTGGGCATGTTGTGCTCATATCCCTGCATATGCAGATATTATCCAGAGGACTTCTGATGTCTCAGATCACTCTCTGCCTTATTTCCTTGAGACAAGGTGTCCTACTGAACCAGAAGCTTGCCACTTTTTCGCTAGGCCGGCTCCCCAGTGAGTTCTCAGGATCTACCTGTCTCTGCCCCCAATGCTGAGGCTACTGGCCTATGCAGCCATGCCTGGCTTTTACATGGGTGCTGGAGATGTGAATTTATGTCTTCATGCCTGTAGAATAAGCCCTCTTATCTATTTCCCCAGTTCCAAGAATGACTTTTCTTTAAAAAAATACTGACTTTGGTATTTTATTACAGTCACACAAAAATTAGATAATTTCTCTAATTCTCATCAAAATTAGATTTTATTCAACATGTGGCATGGCAGACTAGCAAATTATCTTTAGAAAACAAGGATCAATACAGCATGTTTAAGAAACATAATGAAGTATAAAACTGCTCAAATAGTACTTACTGCTCCAGATGCTGCACCTAAAAGACAAAATACAGTGGTAAATGATGTGCTCAACAGTTCCAGTATTTATTCTTACTATTTGTTCCTCTCCATCCTTACTAAATCTTATGGGGTACCCATCCCATTTAACCTATCCGTTCCCATTCCCACAGATAGATATCTGTAGTACAAAGCGTTTTCAGAACTTTAACTTTCAATCTCCAATTATTTGTGAACCATCAGTTTGAGAAATATTATGGTTGTCAATCTCACCTAAATTCCTTTCTTTGTTATATATGCTAACAAAGTACACTAACACCTCTGGTCTCTAACCCTTGCCAACCGCAATCATTTTGCTCCCATGTAGGCACATGTACAGCACAGAACACCTGAAGCACCACATGCTCTTGCCTAAAAATTTAAGTCAAGATTAAACAACTTTTTAAAAAAGACTGGTTCCACTACCCTACTAGCCACATTTAAAATACAATAATTACATATGGTTAGTAGCAACTGTATTTGATAGTACAGCTTATACAACATTTCCACCACTGCAGAAAGGTGTATTAGTGTTGTCTTCTATGACCACACACAATCCTTTAAGATTAAGTGATTTTCAAATGTTTGTTAGTCACAAAGCTCATAAAAATAATGTCCAGCTGTAGAAACTAGTTAACTTAAAACTAAAAGTAAAATAAAACAAAAACTTTTAAACAAAAAAGATTCACATTATGGAGAATCCTCAACCTACTATGGATATCAATGGTTAAGAGCCAAAGCATTTTAAATGTAATAAAAAAGGGCTGGAGAGATGACTCAGCAGTTAAGAACAAGTACTGCTCTTGTAGAGGACCTGAGTTCAGTTCCCAGCCACAAATCAGTTGGTTTATAGGTAAGTACCCATAACTCCAGTTTGTGTGATCCAGTGCTTCTGGATTCATAGGCACCTGCCTTCATGTGCACATACCATACCCCCTACACATTTTAAAATTAAAAATTTTTAAATTAATGTAATTCTTAAATTTAATTGGGTAACATAACCCAAACTCTAGATATCTAAATAGGATTACAGAAATTATATTAATTCAGACCATTGCTGTAGTTCAAATAAATAATCAAATTATAAAATATTTTAAGAAAAACCTAGCATACCCCATACAAAAATACAGGAAGGCACATATGTCTCAAACATGTTTCAAGCATGTTTAGAACAAAACACGAATGTTTTGGCATAATAAGGGGACAAATGTTGAGCATCTAGATACTGATTTATGTGGACACTACTTATGGAAAACTGAGGTACTACTATTACATATAAAAGCTTTCTTAGTCAAAATGAGCAGATATAGAAAAAAAAATAATTAGAATAGGGCTTATAGATTCTAATGACTACAAAGAACAAAGAAGTAGCCTAGATTCAAGGACAGAGTAAATGCTCTCCATCTAATGTGTGGGGATGCTATCCTTTCTCAAGTGTGCTGAGTATAAATATGGACTCAAATAGAGCTCACGTATTGTACAAATATTTTCTGAGCACTTACTATGTTGACAAGACTGTTAAGCGCTGAAAATCAGATCAACAACTGTTTGAATACAAATTCTAGATTTTTAATAGTAGTTACAAAATGTAAAATTATGGGATAACAAAGCCTATTTGCACAATACATCTGAATTAGGACTTCAGTTATAAATGTTATCTTTATTATTAGAAATTGAGAAAACATTAGGAACTGGTATTAAAGGTCCAGAGACAGTAGTTTTATTCCTTGTGGTAATATGGCTACAACTTTCCAAATGAAGACCACCATAAACGTATATACATACCTGCTGCTACATCCATACTATTTACTCCAGGCTGTAAGAAGAAAAATAAAATTACAAATATTCATCTCATTTGAACTCATTTTATAGAAATTACTCATAAAACAAATGAATCAGTCCCTTCTATGTATTATTATTAAGCCACTAACTCAAAGACTGGAAAAGTTTTAGTGGTTTCATGATTCAAGTTTGCTATACATTTTGAGATCAACAAGTCAGGGTTACTTAAGTATTTTAATAAGTTACACAATCATCACTTGCACAGAACCACAAACTTTTTCCCCTTAAATCAGAAATCTACAAAGCTCTGAAATTCAAGTCTTTATCAATTAAGCAACCAGTGAAAAAACTTGTCATGTGAACTTGTGGCAATGGTGGTCTCCAGCACAAGAACCATGACAACAAGGGCCCAGTGTTGGAGCAAGGAAAATGGGTGGCAGGCTGGCTCTAGCCTGGGAACTGTTGGAAATGGATTACTGCTGTGTGAGGTAGAGTAGCTCTGCCTTAAGATCTATAGACAGGCTGGCTAGACCCCAGTGGATGAATTTGCACAAGTGTATGAACACTTGATTGGATGGAACTTAATATGTATGGTGGAATACGTGGGTCTGGAGGGGAGGAATGTGGGAGGGGGCATGGACGGGGGGTCTAAGTTTGATTAAGAAGTGTCACGTATGGTGGAATACGTGGGTCTGGAGGGGGGGGAATGTGGTTGGATGGAACTTAATATGTATGGTGGAATACGTGGGTCTGGAGGGGAGGAATGTGGGAGGGGGTATGGATGGGGGGTCTAAGTTTGATTAAGAAGTGTCACATGTAATGTACAGAAGTTCAATAAAAATATTTTTTTTTAATTTGTTGTGAATTAATTATGAAACTATTTATCATACTTAGGAGTAAACAACTGCTTTACCAGTGAAATACCAACATGTTAGAAATTAATAGGGCTCTGACCCAGACTCCACAGGCTATTTTTGCACTATAGTGTTTACAAGTGTTAGTAAATATACTAGCGTGATAAAAATACTGAAAACTTACTACCCCAAGTGAGTATGTCGTATCTGTTCATTACAGCCAGTAGTCTCTCAAGAAATAAGTTCAACTAATTTAATATTATAGTCATTTATATATCACTGTACTACTTACCTAATTAGGACAATGTCTATTCAAGGGATTGCTAGGTAAGTTGCAACAGCTGAAGTCTCAATGAAATAGGGATTTCAAATTAAGTCGTCTTATTTGTGAATCCAGTATTAGTTTTTAACTAGCATGCATTAAGAAAATGTCACTTTTGAAAATGTTATCAACTACTAAAATGGTTTTTACTCACAAATTGTTTTTCAGTGTTCTGGTCTTGTTTAATACAGAATTAATTTATTCACTAAGCATGTATGAATGCATGCTATAATGCTAATATTGGAAAATATAAATGTTTATTCATTTTATGAAAACTAAATTAGACTATTTTTCCATATTACATTTTCATATTTGAGAGGTCTATAAAGTACATACACATTATTATTTATTGAAAGTATTCAGAGAAAATAGCTATTTTTTTTAAGATTACCGGTAAGGCAGGTTGCATGGAAGCCTGAGACATATGAGACATCATCATTCCTGGCATTACTGAAGACATCATTCCAGGCATCTAAAATAAAAATAAAATAAAATAAAATAAAAGGTTACCATGTAAGACCAAAACACTTCACCATCACTTTATCACTTTAAGTATCATACAACTTAAGAATAAAAACCACTGAAACTATGCTACTATACTATATGGAGAGTATGTTTAGTAAGTGCTTGTTCAATGAATGAAGAATGAAATACGTTATCAATGGTCCTGATCCGATGCAATTCATATATCTGGTCAAAATTACTTTTAACAAGTATATTTTAAAAGTATGGAATGTTACATTATTCTAACTCAGACTTGAAAATATTAACTTCATTTTATTTTTTGATTCAAGACTTTTTCTTCTTTCTTCGGAACAAGAGAATCTAAGATAAAATATTTCTTAACATTTTCACCTTTGATTCTTAATCTGTACTGAATAAATTTTATAGCACTCTGGTCCTTTTCAAAATAGTAGATCAAAGATGCTTGAAATCTAAACGCTGATTTAAAAATGTTAACACTTTTGATTGTAGGTGAGTACAGAAAAGTATATAAATACCTGAAAATGCTAGGTCTGAGATTTCAATCTAGTCTGTCAAGACTGCCATTAAAATCTAGGAATAATTACTAAGTATGAATAGAAATCATGAAGCTTTATATTCCATAGGATTTGAAATGTTCATCTGTATAACAAAACATATACTCCCACATTAGAATTTTGACTTATGTAAGTATCAAAAGTGTCTAAGGAAACTTGTAGGCAGACAGAAATAGCAATGATCATAGGTACGGTGACAAGGTAACTGGTTATTGTTTGAAGGTAAATGAACAATTTAGCAAACAGGAACAACAAAAATAGAAACATTAGTCAATAGGAACACATAATAAAACCCACTAACGCGAGACAAGAACATCTATGCTCAATTTCATTACTTGTAAAAACTCACAAAGCAAAATATGGCTACAGTAGCTATGAACGGTCATAAAGTTAACACATAAAAAAACAACCAATAAATTTATACTTTTGACAGAAATTAGATTTAGAGGAATGTAACGGACTACTACTTAGATTACATGGTGGTCAAAATAATATTTCTTTAAAAAGCATAGCATTTGAAAACAGAAGCATGAAAGTCCCCATGACCATATTAAGAAATTTAAAAAATGTATTAATATCATAAGTAAACAAGGTGTGATGGATAGCTTTAGTGTCAACTTGACACACCTGGGTTGAGGGAGCCTCAGTTGGGGAATTGCCTCTATTGGACTGGCCTGTGGCCATGTCTGAAGGGCATCTTCTTGATGAGTAATGTGGGAGGGCCCAGCCCACTGTGGGTGGTGCCACCCCTGGGCAGGTGGGCCTGTGTTGCATAAGAAAGCAGGCTGAGCAGGGGCCAAGAGAGCAAGCTTGTAAGCAGCGTTCCTCCATGGCCTGTGCTCCAGCTTCTGCCTCCAGGTTCCTGCCCTGAGTTCCTACCTTGGGCTCCCTGATGAACTGCGTGCGACCTGGGAGATGTAAGACAAATAAACGCTTTCCTCCCCAAGTTGGTACTGGTCAGAGTGTTTTGTCACAGCAATGAAGAACAAACTAGGACACAAACAAGGCTTGCTCTCCAAACCACATACCGACAGGTTATTTTACAGCTGTGCTTTAGGTACACAAAAATAAATTGTACCAGATCATGAAGCATCCCCCAAGCACAGTGGATAACAGAGAAACAAAGTCTATCACCTAAAATGGCCTATTTATAAATAAAAAACTAGTACCATATCCCAGACTAGAAATCCTAATTTCAGAAATCAAAGTTTGAAAACATAAGAGAAAAATAACAGTTTCTCCTAAGAATAAAATGTACTTTAGGTTAAGAGAATATTCCCTTCACGGTTTTAGTAGATTGGGCAAATTAATACTTGAGTTGAAATATTCTGACTTTATAACAAAAACGTAAATATTTTGACACAGAGATACAAAGTCACAAACTTCCATAATACATATGCAAAATTTTAGTCCAAGTCAATGAGACATACTCTTAAAGAACACTTTGAGAGTTATTTCTCTCATTGTCCTTCCAGTATCTCAAACTTTAAAATATCTCAAAATTTTTCTTCAGAGTGGAATTCACAGCAACAAGTTACAGAATAAGACTCAGTAGCAAATAAAAAGTTATAATCTCCCTCAGCATTTTCTGTAAAGCCTGGAAGGAGACTAGTAATACTTTTACCTGACAACTTATCTGTGAGATTTTTAAATTTTGTGCAACTAATTTTATGCAATTAAATTCTCTAAAAGTAGATCATTAGGTAATTTTAAAAGAAAATTGATATATGAAACTAAAGAAAACGGATATCTACCAATGTGCAAGACACTGTACTTCATATGAAAAACATAAAAATTTAACAAATTTAAGAGTTCTCAAGGATTTGAACATCATAGAAAGACACATGTACCTAAATCTGCATAATCTACTTTGGAAAAGTTACAATGATTCCTATTTCTATTAATTATTTCTCTTTTTTTGGTCTTTTTGAGTCAGCGTCTCCCTCTATCCCCAGGTGGCTTGAGATCACAGAGATCGACCTGCCTTTATCTCCTAAGTGCTGGGATCAAAAGGGTGTGCCACAAAGCCCAGCTATTTCTATTAATTCTAAGACACATAACACGGAAGTATATTTTACATCTTCTGTCTTTGGTAAATTTTTTCAGAGAAGTTGGAGAAACAGTCCAGTTACTTCACAGCACCACCAATTTGAGAATACATTTTTATATTACCTATTCTCTTTTTGTTTTGACATGATAATGTTAATGGGGAATGAATCTAGGCTGTAAACATAAAAGCAGCAGCTTGTGTTTTAAATCCTCAGAAATTATTTCTCTTATTTCCCAAACCAAAATTGACATAGTCAAGTTTTTTTTCCTGTCTTCTGGCACAGTAAGTTACTTTTTTGCTTCACATAAAGGGTACAGTCAGCCAACTGTAAAGTCTTTGAGATTTCCTATTTGGGATCCCCACTCCCCCACTACCTTATTCTGATACGCTTAAAGTTCAATGAAATGGCATGTTGGTTTAAAAAGTTAAAAAGTAAAAATTTTTTTTTTTTTTTTTTTGTTATGTGTATGAGTGAAAAGCCTTCGTGTGTTTAAGTGCACCATGTCATGCAACGCCTACAGAGATAAAAAAGCTCTCAATTCCCCTGGAACTGGAATTACGCTACCATGTGGGTGCTGGAAATTGAACCGAGGTTATCTGTAGGAACAGTAAATGCGCTTAACTGCTGAGTCATCTCTGCAGCCCAGAAATAAAATTTAATTGCTATACTAATGCCACAGAAATTTCTTGAATCACATCATTTCTAAGGCTAATGGCAGTTCATGTTGGCTTAAACCATATTATAAAAATCAAAGCATGTATTACTTTTTACAAATTTTCACTTCAAATACTTTGGCAAATATGTAAAGTACTCTCAATAGAATTTTTAGTTGTTAGGATCAGAGATGGAGAGTTTGGGAAACACGAAAACTAAGAAGTAAATTAAATCTCCTGAAATAAACACCTGAATTTTATGGGTACTTTGGGATCTTTCAAAAACATCTCAAATGGGGCTGGAGAGGTGGCTCAGTGGTTAACAGCACTGACTGCTCTTGCAGAGGACATGGGTTTGATTCCCAGCACCCACATGGAGGCTATGAACCATCCTTAACTCCAGTTCCAGGGGAATCCGAAGCCCTCTTCTGACGTCTGTGGCATTGCACAACACGGGTGTACTCACATACATGCAGGCGATACACTCATACACATAAAATAAAAATAATAAAATATATTAAAAAATACTGTCTCCTCAAAACAAAACAAACAAAACAGCAACAACAAAGTCTCAAACGACCTTAAGAGTAAAAATAAACGGGTTTATCTGGGCCAACTATATGGTCTTAAACACCCAAAAGGAAAGTTTAACAAAAGATTAAAGGGATCAATATGATTCTTTAAGAGTCCATGTGTGTAGCTAAAGGCTACATAACAAGAACCAATTCCAGACAGGAGCTACTTTCCTTTGAGTTGTTGGTCAGGGTGTCCCAAGTGACTCCCAGACAGTAATCCAGCATAGAACTGGGAAAATGAACAATCTTATCTAAAGGAATGTTAGCAACTGATTGCAGCTAGATGAGGAAGAGTTAATCTTCCTAAAATAATTTTGGGTCGGCGACAACCCAGTGGACAGTAACAGGGATGACAGTGTATATGGGCTCAAGTGGGGGGGGCTATAGGAGGGTGCCATTTGGGATGTGGTATATAGATGAATAAGACTGGGATGTTCTGTATGAAATACACACACATACACATCAACAAATAAAAAAAAATGAGTTGTATTTGAGGAAGAACCATAAAAATTTGCTTCATGTTAATTAGAGGTGAAAAACATTACCACTGAAATCTACCTGATGATTTTATATCCATGCTCAGAGGCCAAGGATTTTAGAAAGTAACTGACTGTGACTAGTAATAATCAGATACATAAAAACTAGAGACGCATATGCAAACATTTAAGTGTTAGTAGCATTAAAAATGTGTTTTCTGTACAAAACTGTATTTTAAAATGAAATGGAGATCTTTTTCAAAGATTAAAACCTCATTCAATTTTATGTCTTACAGGGTTTATACTGAGTTCAATATTGTAAAACTGTATTAATTCAACTGTGAACCTAAAATTTACAGCCAATATTGAAAGAGATGCATCTTTGCTCTGGAAATTGTTATTGAATATGTTAATTCTGTAATGAAATGCTTCTTCTAATCATGTGGCTATTAAATAAATAATTTTTTTAAAGTCTGGTTTCTTACTTTCAACTGTGAACCTAAAAGTTTACAGCCAATTTTGAAAGAGATGCATCTTTATCCTGGAAATTGTTATTGAATATGCTAATGCTGTAATGAAATGCTTCTTTTACGTGGTTATTAAATAAATAATTAAAAAAATAAAAATTCTGGGTCTGAAGAGAAAAAAAACGTAACTGATCTATTTTATAAAGAAGTGGCAATCATTTGTATATATACTATATAAAACATTACTAAGCACATTTCTATTTGCTTTTCTTTGAATGATAAAAAGTCTTAAAGCAAGTAAGTGTGGGGTGGTATAGGGGGCCCCTTAAAGCCAGTTATCAAGATGAATTTTAGCCAGGTATTGTAGCCAACACTCATAAATCACTCCTTTTTCTACTCCAGAGGCTAAGGAAGACTAAAAGTTCAAGGCCAGCATAGAAAATTTCACCAGAAAGATCTCCAAAAATAAAAATAGAGCTACAGAGTTAGATCAGTGGTGAGGCACTTGTGTAGCATGCATGAGGCCCTGCATTCAATATCCAGTATTGGGGGGAAGATGTATTCAATAATTTTGAGAACAATAAGCTAGTAAAAAATGGGTGCACATCATACAAACTGTTCTGCCACTCAGCATCCCAGAAAACTTCTAATGTCAGTTAGGTATAGATAAGTATGTTTCATTAATCACACCATATACTTTAAAAAATGAACAGTAATAAAATCAGTATCAATGCTATAGCAGTAAGCTGAAAAAAACAATACGATATGAACACAAAAGTGAAATTAATGTGAGAACTTAAGTTTTTTCTTCATAATTATTTAAGTTTTTTTCCTGTTGGAAAGACATCACAAACCACCTTGCCCATCTTTTATTTAGTCTCAGAAATCATCTGAAGAAATATGCCCTAAATCTGCTTAATTTTAAAAAATAATTCTTGTTACAAACTTGGAGAGCCAAACTGAAGATGTCTGATTTTTGTTGCTTTATAATTCTTTTAAATGTGCTCAAGTCAAATTCTATTAGGTCAGGTATACACTCAGTAGAAGTTAATAAGTATAATATTTAAAACTATCTGATCCAGACTCAATGGTTCACACCTAAAATTCCAGTTCCTGAAAGATGAAGCAAGAAGTTCACACCACAGCCTGGGCTACACAGTAAATTTGAGGCCACCCTGGTCTATGTAATAAGGTTGAGGCCAGCCTAGGGTTAAAGTGAGACCCTGTCTCTAAAAACAAACAAAACCCAACAACAGCAAAATCTCATACTGCTAAGCTACTATATAAACAATTTTATAAAGAAAAATTGAAAACTTCTGAATAAATGTCAAGGACTAAATCATTAAATGGAATTAAATTTTCATTCAGTTGTAAATAAAAGCTACATTTAAAGGATTTCCTTAGTACTCCAAACTAGGAAAGTTATTTAATCTTGTTGCCTCATCAAGTAGTATAAAGATGAAAGGACACAGAAGCATGGTGGTAAACACCTATATCCAAAGCACTAGGGAGACTAAGACAGAAGGAGGGTAACCATGCATTTGAGGTAAAGCTGGGCTACACTACATGAGTCTGAAGCTAGCTTGGGCTACCCAGAGACACCCCATCTCAAACAACCAAAAATAAAGACTTTTTTTTGCTAAACATCCATTAAAAGATGAACAACATTTTAACAATTTGTTACTATGTGAAAAAGAGTATAATAAGACAACTGCCAGTATTCAAAAATAGTTTACAAAATACTCTTCACCTACAGAATTAAAAAAATCTGAAGTACAGTCGCCCCCTCCATCTCTTTTCTGTGGTTTCACATCCCAATTTTAGTAACATAGGATCAACTTAGGCCTGAAAATATTAAATGAAAATTTAAAAAACCCACAAGTTTTTAAATTGTGTGCTTTTTTTAGTGTGAGGAAATCTTCTATAGTCCTTCAGCTGCCCATGACAGGAGTCAACACATGACACAACAGCAGGCCCCACTCAACCAGGGTCTTGGTTATCGAATCAACCCTAGAGGTACTGAAGTGTTTGTGCTCATAAGTAACCCTTATTTTACTTAATAATAACCACAAACCACAAGCATAGTGATGATGCAAAGGAGATACCAGGACATAAAACTACAAAGGACAGATTAAAGTACTATATAGCAACAAAGCAGGGTATTTGAGAAGAACAGTATAAAAAGGGTTCAGTTTCAAGAATTCACAGGGAGTGCTGGAACATACATACCTAATATGGGGGAGGAGGCACTTTACAGGAAGTTAACTAATGGACTATATAATTTTATAGAGATAACCCCCCCTCCCCGCCCAATCAAGCTCTCAGGAAGTTAACCTAATTGATTATATAATTTTATATAGAGAAGCAGTCTAGAACAGTCTAGATTAAGTATACTCTGAAATCAGACTGGCAGAATTTCTAAATTAGCTTGATCACTTAATGGCTTTGGGATCTTGAGCTGATATGACATTGACCTTGCTGGACCTCAAGTTCTCATCAATGGCAAAAATATTACTCAACAGGACTTATTTGTAGGAAATCTAATGATATAGTCAATGCAAGCCACTTAAAATAACTGTTCAGTCAAGGACATGAGTGCTACTAGAGTTATCTTTCAGTATTCATGGTTCTAGGGCCACCCAGTAGATAACAAAATCTTCAAATGCTTCTCATATAAAATGACAAAGTATTTATATATAATCTACCCATACCCTAGGGGAAATTTTAAATCACATCTAGATTTCTTTTATTACTTAGTACAATATTAAATCCTATGCATAGTAGGTAAATGCTACATATGTACATAGATATTACAATGTTGAGTTACAATAATGCCTGAACACATTCAGTATACATGCAATTCTTTTTCTAAATATTTTTTATTAATGATTGGTTGAATCCATGTGTAGCATCTGCAGATACTGAAAACCAAAAGTATTCACTACTCTTCTTTACCTTTTATAAGGAAAGAACTGCCTACACAAGCCCTTACCTCACCCATTCTTTATGTATTTCAGGCATTTTGTTTCTTTAAAGGCATCTAGGAAATACCATAAAAATTTCACCTTCAACAGAATACAATAAGTCAATCCCAAATTAAATATCACATTTGATGCTGGCTCTGCAATGTCACTATACAATTCTTTAACTTTCTAGGCCATACTCTTACCAGTTATAATCTGGACACCCATAGCCAATCCATTTCCCAGATAGAAGGATCAAATTTATGAAAATTTAGAAATGGCATTGACGAAAAATTATTAACACTTCTTTATACTTTGTGTAATAATATATTGCATTAAATACAGGCAAGTTTCACTTAACAATGGAGATACACTGATAAATTTACTTTTATTATTGTGTAGGGTGCACATACACAAGCCTGGATGGAAGAGGTCAGTCACTGGATGTGACCTTTTGATGTATCAAGAGACTTGATAACACAAGATGTATGAGGTTATTATTGTTCATATAACATGGCATGCTGTTTGACAATAACCTTGCTTTTTGAAGCAATAGTCATTCTAAACTAATACAAAGTATAGCATAGTAAATGTATAAACATAGTCCACTAGCATCATTATCAAGTATAATGAATTGAACATAATGGTGTGAGATACTTTTACATGATTAGTAGGGCAATACATTTTTTGCATCAATGTCACCATGAACACGAGTAATGCTTTGTGCTATGACATGACTAAAGAACAATTATGTCATAGAGCCATAGGACTGCTTCAGTTTCATTATATTCATTATGAGACTATCATTGTGTGTGTATGTATACATATATATATGATCTGAATATGTATTGCTGAATGAAACATCGCTATGTGATGCATTACTGTACTTAGCCTGGGCATAGCCTGCTATTACACACATAGATTATATGGTATAGCCTACTGATCCTAGACTACAAAGTTATACAATACATTACTGAAAACTGTAGGAAACTGTAAAACAAAGTATTTGTATACCTATACATAGAAAAGATACAATAAAAATATCAGGGCATAGAATTCTTCAGCTTCATTATAATCTTATGAGACTACCATCATACACTCATCCCAAAGTTTACTGAAACATCATGTAGCTCATAGAAATTAATGAAAACTGTGACACAACTTCTCCATACCACATGACCCAATATACCACTCTATACCTGTTTTCAATCAGAAACTTAATCTGAAGAGCCTAAGGAATAATTTTCATATTGTAATGTTTATTTAACAGTATCAAAAGGAATTTTGTTTAAGAGAAAAATCAGAGCCTCAGAAACAACAAACTATATCTTAACTCAGGACAGTCTTCAATTTCTAGCATTATTTATAGTCTTCTAAGAGACATGCCCAATAGCATCATTCCTTCTTTGAAAAGATTTCAGTTTTCCACTTTAAGAAACAATAGATTTCCTTTTAATGTTATCAAAGCAAAATATTACATCCTTATTAACTGCTAATTACAATTAACTATTGTTTAAAATAAGTGAAATATGTTTGGCAACATGACTAGAGAAAACATTAACTATGTAAGATTCAAGTCCATGACATTTTCATGTGTCCAGTGAGATTCTGACAGCTGTATCACTTAGTACAGACAACTACTTCACAATTGATGCTAAGTTTTTCAAGAGCAAGATATGACACACCACTCATCTTTACACTAATATCACAGCCCTAAGACTTTCATGCCTATTGACAAAAGAAATCAAAGACACAGAAAAATCAAGTGAAAAACTATGGACAACTTCAACAAGGGAAGGCAATCTACTCATTCCTATTCATAAACCTTAAAAACAAACCTATTTCTCTAGGTAAACACTGAAAAAGAAAAAGAAAACCCTTTAATACACAGCTATGGGATATACATATGAACCAACTTTTTATACCTGTTGATCAACATTTATTATTATACTGTGATGCTGCTAGGGAAAGGTGTTTGGGGAGACAAATAAAACAGAAATACTGAGTAAAAGTTTTTAAAAGTTCCTACAAGACTTTCCAGTATCTTGATAATACTACACTTTGAGATACTATACTATCTCAAAGAGATACAGTCCGTTCTTTCAAACTCACTCTTCTCAGATCACTCCAAATACATTCCAATCATCAATGTATCTGAAATTTTAAATAAGTTCCTATTAAATGAGTTGTCATCTAACTAAAATAGGCATATCTAATCTTTCTAGTAGAAAGTTGTCAAAATCTAACCAGTCAAATTTATACACTTAGATCTGGGTTAATGTACTTTTAAAAAGTACTTCCTTGAAAAATGTAAATGTTCAGAAATTACCTAGATTCAAAAATGTAAGTAGATAACCTAAAAAAATAGGTGCCTTTTTTTCTACTGGCTAATATCTGATTCAAAGGCCTTCATTCTGTAGCTTCCCAAACAGAATAATTTAAAAACAAAAACAACAGCCGGGCGTGGTAGCACACGCCTTTAATCCCAGCACTTGGGAGGCAGAGGCAGGCAGATCTCTGTGCATTAAACACCAGCCCAGTGTACACAGTGAGTTCTAGGACAGCTGGGGCTACAGGGAGACCCTGTCTCAAAAAAAAGGAAAAAAACCAACAACAAATGTGTCTTATTAGGCACATAAATTGAACTGAATATACTGTTTCTTTGAAAAACATATATTCCAAATCACCCTTTTCTATATTATCATCAATGACATCACACAACTTGAAAAATTTGCCTACCATTAGGAAGTATTTTAGATTTCTTCACCAAAAAATTACTGATTTACTTGAGCTTATCTACATTTCTGGCTAAATGAAAAAGCAGTAATAGAGGAAGATATAAAAGCAGCAACAATGTAAAGTCCCAAGAAACCTCTAGACACAGACACATCAGTGACTAACTCCCATAGGAAAGAAAGAATATCTGTTTCATTCATTCAACAAGTATTTTACTGAGCACCCATGATGTGCCAAGAGCTGTGCTCAGCACATATAGACTTCTTTAAAACTTCACAACTTAGTTCTTGCTCTCTAAGCATTTATAATCTATTACTTGTTACAAAAATAGCAAAACAAAAAGTATTAAGGAAAAAAGAGAAATGGCATTAAGTGCCAAAGTAAAAGAGTAACAGTTCCAAGCAGATTATTTTCTTTAGTAAGCTGGAGAGGAGATATACAACATTTAAAATTATTTCTGAGAACCTCCTAAAGAAGGGAAATTTAGTCAAGCAAAGGAAGTCATGGTGAGAGTGATCCTGAAGGCAAGAACAGCAGAATAAGCTTAAAGTCATGAACTAGTAAGTCATGAACCACTTAAGGTACCACGAAAAGGTCAGACTAGGTATAATTTATCAAGTATGAACACGTACCTTTTGACACATATCACAGGAGTTTCTTGAGCAAGGACTTAACATTTTTTTATTTATTATTTTTATGTGTATTTGTGTATTGCCTGCATGTAGATAAGTGCAACTGTGTCGTGCAATGCCCACGGACATCAGAAGAGGCTGTCAGATCCCCTGGGACTGGCGTTATGGACAGTTGTTAGCTGCCATGTGGGTGCTGGGATTCAAACCTGGGTCTTCTGCAAGAACAACCAGTGTTCTTAACCACTGAGCCGTCTCTCCAGCCCCAGGACATAATACATTTTTTTAGAGCTAGGAGCAGCCATGAAGCAAGAGAATTAGCTCAAAAATTCCCTAGGCATGGGAATGGGACAGCTTGGGCTGTTACATTATCTGTGAGAGCCTTTTGTACTCAGTATAATAATAAGGTAATCTGGCTGGGCATGGTGGCACACACCTTTAATTCCAGCACTGGGGAGGCAGAGGCAGGCAGATGTGTGTGAGTTCAAGACCAGCCTGGTCTATACAGTAAGTTTCAGGTCAGGTGAGGCTACAGGGAGAACCTGTCTCAAAAAGACCAAAAATAAATAAATAATAAAATAAGGTAATGAAATTAGTTTGTAAAACATAATTACTCCCTTATTAGTATATTGATAAAAGACTCAAAGGATGGAGTAATTAATTAGAAGCAGAGAGGCATTACTACAAGAATTTTATTTCCACATAAATTTCTAACTATCTCGTAAAAATCTGAAAAGGATCTTAAGAGTCTTTATCCTTCTCATTAAAAGAGGAGCAAAAAAATAAAACACTCAAAAGAAAGAGCTGGCTAGGTAAAACTCTTGGGCAAAGAAAAGCAAAAATCACCCAAGAGATGACAGGATTTAATGTTCTTCGTGAAGAAAAAGCACACACACAAAAAAAGACATGAAAACAGTTTAAAGACAAAAACATGTTTTACTCTGGGTGGTTACTGAGGAAGATAGCCACACACATGACTATATTTTGAAAGAAGTTTCTACTGGAAATTTTTGAGACCTGCTACTAGGAACCAAAAAAAAGTCTTTTTCTTAATCTTTTTTTAAAAAAAAGTGATCCTTCCAAAAATCACTATTTAAAGTTCATATATCTGTAAAGTCCCTCTCAATGGTGATCTTATAATTCTGTGAAGTACAAGCATGACTTTCCTATGTGACAGATAACTGAGATAAACTTGGAAGATGTGACTGAGCTATAGTTGATATTTTTTGTCCTTTTTTACATTTGATATTTCTAAATATTTAATAGATTCAGTCTAAATTATAGAAAAAATTAAGAAAAACCCTGAACTTTCCACTTCCTTAAGTCACTAGTTGCATTTCAAAAACTGCTCTGGTTTCCCTAATTACTGTACAGTCTACATATTACTTTACAAACAGATTTTATTCATGCCATATGCAGTAATGCTCCTAAGATCACAATCATTTAGCAAATACAGACTGTCTCCAATTTTAGTCTTCAGCTGGTCCAAGTAAGATATCTTAATTAGATATGGTCAATACAGTTGTCTCTTGGTATATGAAGAGAGTGGTTCCAGAACCTTGACAGATACCAAAATCTAGATGAGTAGATGAGGCCCTTTAACAAAAAATAGCTTAGTTACATGCATATGACCTATGGACATCTTGTATACTTTAAAAATCATCTCTAGGTTATTCATAATATCTACTATGATATGCATGCTACATGCACATAGTATATAATCATACAGTTGTTACAATATATTGATTGGACATTATGACAAGGAAAAAAACCCAGAATGTGTTCTGGACAGATGAAATTTAATTTCAAATACTATCAGCCTAGAGCAGGTTGAATCAACGGATGTGGAACCCTGCAGTTATGGACAGTCAACTATACGTAAAAGTTATATAACCTTCAGACCCAAAAATGCAAAAAAACTTTATTTCAAAAGCTAGATAGCAGAACCATAAATCACTGCAATGAATGATACAGGAACCTTGTTTCTTAATCAATTACCTTCTCAATTACTGCTCATTAATAATTCTGAGCATACACAGAAGAAATGATATAGAAAAATGATCAGTTATCATTAGGGGAATGATTACAGAGTTTCAAGTTAAGATTTCTAGATTTGAGGATTCAGTTCATTACATGCTCTCCTGGTCTCATAAAGTTAGGTCCCATATTTGTGGCAAAGGAAAATGATTTGATTTGGGGGAAACAATGGCAATTCTTGAGCCGCTCAGAGCTGGTCACCTAAAATAATGTTTTCACAGAAGCCATCAGAGGGAGAAAGAATTCTAAGCATTTAAGTAATCAGGTATACTTAATGGCACAGAGAACACACTGGTCTAGAAAAAAAATAGAAAATCAAAGTTCAGAGTATTTAAATAGAAGTATAAAACTAGCAAGTAAGCTTATTAGGAAGGTGGTCACTGACACAGCTAAAGAGAAGGGGCCATAAAACAAGCTGTGACTAGTTTATGCCAATGAGATACATGAAAATACTTTTAAAAAAATAAAATCTGCATTTTACTAGAAATGACTAGCTAGTATCTTGGCTTTGGTAGTGCAACAGCACCATCACAGCAAGGGTAAGCAGGTCAATCCCTTGCAAAACTTACCTTGATTGGCCCAATGGAAACAGAAGGCCCCAGAAAAGAGAGAAGCATCTGGCAGTAGCAAATTGTTTTATTTTATCTTTCTGTGGAAAGAAACTAATTTTAAATAAGAACCAGAGCATTTAAAGAGTAAATATTTTTTTTTTAAAGCTCATTTATCTAGTTAGAGCAGCTCTACCAAGAATACAAGAAGAGCTTCTTGCTGTTTAGAGATGGAAAGAAACAGAAGAGGAATCAGAGTTGTCTCTGCATCTCCTAGGGAGCTTTAAAATCTGGTTATTCTAGAGTAACAGAATAAAAGAATCTTTTATACAAAGAATTCCTGCAGGCAGAATCTGTTCAGTCTGGTGCCTTTGAATAAAGATTTTTTTTACAAAATTAGGGGCTATAATTCCAAATATAAAAGAAGAAAATCACTGGACACTGAGCAATTCTACTCTTATCTAAAGTTAGGTAAAAAGAGAAAGACACAACAAGCTCCTTCTTCCACTGCCATTTCACCAATAACCATAGTCATCAAGGCTTAAACAATTATCAAAGTAAACAGTACTCATTAGTGAAAGAAAATAGGCTTTCCAAAATATTTTGCTAACCTAAGTTTTTTACTTATCAAGATACTCAAATGGGATAACCCAGCCACCTAATGATCTTCATCTTATAGAACCTAGCACAGGAAACACAATTATTCATAATAACTGAGGCTGTTGCCTTTCTTGGACGCTCCTCTAGCAGCTCAGTTCTACCAGTCACTGAGCCAGCTTAAAACCTTTTGATCCAAATCACTCTCACAGAATATCCATTTATAGTTTATGCTTGAGATGGAAAAGGTAGCTTATAAGCAGAAGTGTGAAGATACTAGCATTTAAAAAAATGAAGCAGGAAATGAACTACCTATCTGGCAATGTCCTCTGAAGAATCAGTAATATAGCAGAAAATCCCTCTACATCAACCCCCAACAAGAAGATATTCTGAGAATAAAATTCATTCTAACTAAATCCTGAATAATTGCTATTTTTCTGATGTTATGTAGTTACATGGGTCAGCAAAATAATGTCACGTACCTGATATTTAGAACATTAACAATGGACATGATTGAAAAAAGTCACTAAGTTAAAAAGTCCACATGTACACTGTCACTTTTAAGTTAAAAAAATGTAATTTTGTTGAGGCAGTCAGTAAACTTTTTTATTACCGTCATGATTCAACATCTGTCTTATTTGAAACCATTATTTGGATGGAAAATAATCTTTAAACATCTGCAAATACAGTATTGACCTAGATTTTAAAATCTTGACACAATAAAATAAACACAAGTTAAAATAGAAAAACATAAAATTCTTACTTGTCCCATTGGAGGCCCTCCCATAGGAGGCATCATTTGTGGCATCATTCCATGAGGTACAGGAGGCATATTAGCTCTCTGACCCATAGGGTGCATTCCCATTGGTGCATAATGCATGCCAGGATGCCCCATCTGAAAAACAATGGAAAATTAAAATTTAGCAAGACACAATGAATGTTTCTCAAAAATGTCACTTCAAAACAAAAAAATCAATTACTTGTAAAGCACAACATTAGTCGAAGTGTGATTAAATTACTGGGTTAGTACATATTCCTGTGTAAAACAAAATGCCCACACTGGTAATTATAAGGAACCTGGAAATTCCGTAACAAAATGGGAAAAAGTAATATGCATTACTGGATGGTTGGATTATAGCCTCCCCCCCAGTAATTTAGCCAAATGTGATGTGACTCACTAAACTTACTCGATAGGTACTGAATGATAACACAACTTTGTCCCATTTTATACGGATAGCCAGCTTATATTACTTAAATATGCTAAATTTAACAAAACAATTTGAATGAGACTTTGTCACAAACATACTAGTTCCCAAGATAAAGTTCTAAAACAGATAAAAATATCAAAGTCTGCCATTCTGCCCCAGACACAATGCAAATAACATTCATTTTTATTAAAAATACACTTTCTTTCCATATTCTGTCCATTGTTCCTGCTCTGAAACTAATTATCCTATGCCAATTGTCCCAAGAGAGTCCCAGACCCCCCGCAAGGCACAGCTAGTAGAGGAAACAAGCTAAGGTGGGCTGCTTTGACGTCCTTGCCTCCGGTCTCCTACTGAAAAGCAGGCCTACACTCGGAGATGCTCAGCGCGCCCCAGGCGCCTTCCCAGCGCATCTGCTCAGGCCGAGACTACAGGAGCGTCCAAGGTCCCACATCTCTCCCTTTGTGCATCCCGCCCTCTAGCTCGCTCTCTCCCATGGGACGCAGCCCCCTCCGCCCCCCCCCCCCCCCCCCTTCCCTACATTCCCTCAAACCTCCTTTGGTTGGGTAACTGTCGTCTTCTCCTTTTGGAGAAAGCTTCCTGTTTCTGACTCGGGTTTTCATTGTGCCGCCTTCCCCTGCCCCACCGATCCCTTACCGAGGGCCGTCTCCTCAGGAAGCCGTCAGCAGAGACCCAAGAGCTGGAGCACAGGCTTGAGCCGGACAATCTCCGCTCCCCGTCCCCGGGACCCCGCGACGGAGGTTGGCTCTCCATTTCACTCACCATGAGGCCTCCACGCTCAGCTCCTGTCCCCGGCCTCATCGTCGGGCTCAGACTGCTCCGCCGGCGGCCACTGCCGCTACACATACCAACAAGAAGCGATCTGAGTGGCTGGCGCCCGCTGGGGCCAAAGGGTAAAGGCTGCCCTGAGCTACGGGGCGGGATCTGCGGGGCCAATAAACTGATAGGCTTCCGCACTGTCCAATCAGAGTGAGCTACCGACACGCAGCTCTGCGACGATTCGCCCCCAGCATCAGCCTCGCTAGGCGTCGCCTGCATGAAGAGGGGGGAGGGGGGCGGAGGAAGTTTGTGCGTCGAGTCCTCGGCCGCGAAAACTACACCAACTTCCCCCAAGAAAGGGGACGCAGCCACCCAGCTTCCCGGGTTCGGACCGCCTCACTCCACAGGGGGTGGGGCAGCGGCGGCCTGCCACCTTGGCCACCCCTGGCCCGAGTTACGTTCGCCCCACAAACCTGAGGCCGCCTAGGGTGGGGTGGGGGCGGGGAAAGTGGTGCCCGGCGTTAGTGGCGGCTGGGGCCGAGTACGCGTGCGCGCTTGCGGCCTTGGGGAGGGGTCCTGAGGTGGGGAGCTTGAGCTCTGAGCTCGCCACGGCAGAGGGATAAGTAGGAGGCCTCTCGCGCGCGCGCGCGTGGGGGGGGGCACACGAGAACGAGAAGGCGATTGGTCGTGGTAAAGCAAGGCCGAGCGGGAAGCTACCGCCGAGGGGGAAATCCTCCCGAAGGAGCGTGCGAGCGTGGAGCCAGTTAGGCAGTGTGCATCGGTGCGCCGTGGCCGTGCGCCAGGACCCGAATCGGAAAGGTGGCCTTGGCTGCCGGGGGGCGCGCGCCTCCTCACACCCGGCTCTTCCCTCCCGCGTGCTCGGCCAGGCCCTCCCCGCCCGTGCACCCCTGTTAGCGGCGCCAGGTGGTGGAGGCCGCCGACGCTCGTCGCTGATTGGCTGTTGCCGGGCGGGGTGTGGTGGTGGCGGGCCCTCCACCTTCGCGGGTCTCTCGGTCTTTCCCGCCATGTCGGTTGTGGGGAGTGAGAGATCTTTGGCCTCGCGCCAGCGTCGCTTTGCTATCCCGGCCGCTGTGGCTAGGCCTGTGTATTCCGACTTCACTCGGGGGGACGGTTGGGGTGAAGGCGAGGTCGACGGAGAGCAGGGGTGCGACCCGGTCGCCCGCGACTTGCGGTCCGCCTTCTCGACCGGGGCGCTATTGGAGCCCAGGAGCGGCCGGCTGCTCCCGGTGGAAGGAGACGGCTCGCCCGTGCTGCCCGATAAGCGCAACGGCCTCTTCCCGGTGACTGCGGTCGGCCACGCGCGCGCTCGCCGGTGGCCCGTCCAGGTCCTCTCTATTCTCTGCTCGCTGCTGTTCGCCGGCCTCCTTGCTTTCCTCCTCGCCATCGCCTACCTGATCGTTAAAGGTACTGCTGACCAGCGGTGGTATCAGTCCCGAGTCCCACTGAGCCGGGCTGACTCGCCTCCCTCACGCTTTCGCTCCCCGGAGCTTCCCCTCAACGGCTGTAGCTTTCCTTGCTCTTCGCCTTTTGTCTTCGTTTCCTAGGAGAGGTCCCTGGTTCACGATGAGAATTAGGACTTTCTATTGAATCAGTATTCGAAGAAACATCTTAAGGCATCTAACACATGCCGGAAACTAGCACTATGCAAAGCACCCACTTTAAAAAGATTATTTGAAAACTGCATGAAACTAAACTAGGCTGTATATTGAAATGCTGATTCGCATATGTTTTAAAACATTCTACGCACTTCTCTAAATAGAGAAGTTGAAGGACAAGGATTTCTAGCCCACTTTCTAGCTTTCAACGTCTATAGGCAAAATAATCAACTGCTTTATAATGTAACACTGCGTAGTATGTAAATTATATTGCAGCACATTTATTCTGAAATGTCTGAAGTTGACATACTGGTAAAACTAAGGAAGATAGATGTGATTTGAAAGACCCCGCACCAACCCCAAAGGATGTGTTGTAGAGTACCGTATTTATTGTAGTGGAAAGAATCAGATTTGAATTTAAAGCTCTTCGCCAAGTTATTGAGAAATAGGGAACTCAAAACAGAGTATCTTGTATTAACACTTGTCCTCGAAGTATTAGCTTTTCTGTTTAAATCTATTTAACTCCCGTTTTTCCTTATTTCCTCCCATCCCCTAATGGAAAATAGAGAAGTTTGCTTGCCATTGCTTCGTATCTGTTTTACACCCTTCCCCTTTTTTTCACTTCAACCCTGACAGTTTTATTTTTCTTTTGTTCTGAGAGGTCTTTTGTATCATAGTATCGTCCAGATTAAGCAAACTTCATTGCAGAAGACATGGGTATTTTGGAGAGTGAATCAAGGAACTGAACTCAAAAATCTGTCTTAAGTTGGTATATCATCTAAACAGCCCAAAAGGATAAACGTTCTCAATTTTTATTTATGGCAGTTGACTCATGTAAAGTCTTATTTACGTGCTGAAGAATCTTCACTTTTCTACCTATGTTTCTCTTTGTACTTACAGAACTGCATGCAGAAAATTTGAAAAATGAAGATGATGTAGATACTGGACTGTTAGGTATGAACTTGCCAGTTTATTCATCCAATCACTGACTTTTTGTTTTTCTAAATTATGTTGAAGTTATGCAAGCTTAGGGATAAAAAGCTTTATATATACCATGTGCAGTTGATTCTGTCGTTTTTCATTTGTGTATGTTTGTGGTAAATGTTAATAGATTACCTTTTGGATATATATGTATTTTCCATAGTTTTATAATGGCCACCGATATATGTGTGTGTGTGTATTTTTAAAAAGCCAATATAACTATATATGACTTGATCCAGCAAGTACTTAAGCAATTTATGATTCTGTTCTAGAAGAGACTCCTTATTCCTTCTCAGGAATTTAAAACCCAAAAATTTTGCTTACAAATTTAGCCAAGATAAATAGTAGCAAAACAGAATTCAGGAGACTTTTAAGTTTAAATATTTTTGTAAGTGGCTTTTCTTGAGATAAAAATTTTAAAGTGAGAATTATTTACCTTAGTTGCAAAAATTGATGACTAGGTAAATCAGTTGAGTTTCTGTGGTGACCACAATTATGTAGTTTATAGGTTTGTAGTGAACAATTTTGTTGATGGTATCTCTCTCGGACAGATAAGTTTTGAAGAGTTTAGAACTTTTTTACTTAGGACAATGATACAAATTTAACTATCAAAATTCAGAAATGAGGAAAAAACTGTGCCAAGACAAAAGCCTTTATTTTGAACCATGGATAAGTGAAGAATATAGTCAGTATCATTTAATAGGTTAACTCAGTGAACTTCATAGGGATTAATTTTAAAGTAAGCCTAGTTTGGTTTGCTAGCAAATTACAACATGTAGACAGAATAGCCTTCTGCTAGAAGAACATTCTTTATTATTATTATTTTTTTTTTTTTAATTTCTTGTGTATGAGTATATTGCCTGCATGTAGGTAAGAGCACCTGTGTCGAACAATGCCCACAGAGGACAGAAGAGGCCGTCAGATCCCCTAGAACTGGACCTATGGACAGTTAGCTTCCATGTGGTGCTGGGAGTCGAACCTGGGTTCTGCAAGAACAACCAATGTTCTTAACTGCTGAGCCGTCTCTCCAGCCCTAGAAGAACATTCTTTAAAAATTTGTTTCAGGGCTGAAAGCTTACCTCAGTGGCAGACAGCTGGCCTAGCATGCACTTGACTCTGATCTCTAGCACCACCAGAAAAAAATACCTGTTTCAGAGACACAATGCCAGCATAAGTTCTTAGTGAAATTGAGGTGATTGTGGTAATGCTTGTCTTTATGTTGTTCTAAGCTTGAATTCTCTCCTGTTTAAGGAAAAAATAACATGCCAGGTTCTTTACAGAGCATTTTGGATTGGTTAAAATTCTTCTTGAGGGCCTGGAGAGATGGCTTGAAATTTCATAGTCTTTTGATTATTACCTTGCCTTTTGGGCATAATTATTATTGCTGATATATGCTATTATGTTGATATTTCAATGATACATGTTTAAATTCTCACAGAGGACCCAGGTTCAATTCCCAGAACCTACATATTGGCCAACAGCTGTCTTTAACTCCAGTTTCAGGAGCTCCAAGACCCTTTTCTCCGTAGGGATTGCATGATATGGGTGCACTTAAATCATGCATATAAAAGAAAAATAATTTAAAAATTTTTATAATTATTCTTAAGACAGTGGGTAATTGAAAAGATAGGCCAGTTCTATTAAACTTTGATTACTCTCCAAATCAATGATAAGTTGATTAATTTAGATACCTAGAAAAATTGCTTCATTATCTTAACCCAAGGAAATGCCTGTGAAATTATATTCTTATCCTTTTTACACTTGATATGAAAGTTTGATATAAAGACATGAATAAACAGCCTAAGTTTTGAATAAACTTGAAGTTCTCCATCATGTAACCTTTTTATTATATGAGAATGATAGTATATTTGTATTTGTTTTGGATTATTTACTAGAAATTTCATAGTCTTTTGATTATTACCTTGCCTTTTGGGCATAATTATTATTGCTGATATATGCTATTATGTTGATATTTCAATGATACATGTTTAAGTTTTATTGTAAAACTACACCAATTCTTTTAAAGGTTGATTTTTAGAAAAAAAAAAATATGGGCACAGTAAAAAAGAATTATGTTTCTAGGCAGATAAAAATTTTGAATACTGAAAATATTTTTAATGCAGTTGAATCCTGGTCCAAGATTGGAATAAAGCTTAGTAAGATAAGACTATAGTGGTATCTCTTATTTTTATATGGATAATAGTCACCTGGGGACTTTCTTTTTGAATAAATACCTCTAAATTTTGATTTAGCCCAGGGTTGGGCCCAGGCATATTGAGCGTTTTATAAATAGTTATTATGTAGGTGTTTTAAGGACCTCAGTTTGAGAACTCTTGAAGGCTTTGAACTAATTCCCTGCCTACTCAGGAACTCATTTTTCAAAAATGTATTAAAGGGTGATTAAGATCCTGAAAAGATAACTAGTCACAAACTAGTAACAAGAAGCAATGTAAATCCAAATACCTTTTAAGGGATCATACTTCTGAAAGTATTAAGGTACTACAGTTTTTAGATATTTGCTTCCTAAAAAAAATTCTTCACAGGAAGCCCTACATACAGATTTTCTTTTTTTAAAAAGTTGGTAATGAGACAGTTTTGGGGAAGTTAATTGATCCTGTTCACAAGTATCATAGAATTGGGTTCTAGTTGTATGCAACTTTACTGCTGAAGTATTGAGGCAAGGTGATTTGATAAGATGAGCTGCTTTTGGAACCCACGCTACAGAGTTTTTAGGGATTGGGCTCTCCTTTTATAATTCTGCAAGCCATTCCTTACTATACAACAATTTTTCTAGGTAGGTTAGTAAAATTATTTAGCTACAGTCACATTTCACTCATTCCGTTTAAGATTATTCTCAGACCACATTGATTGCACTGAGCATGTACGTTGAGTTATTTAATTTTGCACATTGGCTTTTGCATCTGTTAAATTTTCTAAGTTTTCAAACTTTTGACAGCTTAGTCCTATTTCCAACACTGCACTATTTCCTCTAATCTTTAATACTTCCCAGGAATATGACGTGATAACCTTTCATTTCAAGCAAACCTGAAAAATACATAGTACCATATAAAAATTGTAATGTGAGACTTGATAATATTAGTGTGCTGTGAGTGTGCTTGATAGTGCAGTTAGCATGCTGTTAGTGTTTTAATAACCTGTGCTGGACCTATTGCTGTGTGCCCTAGTAGCGAGTTATTCTTATTTTTGCGCTGACCATTTAGTTCTCATATTATACCTGATATATTCCCAAGCTTTTGCCCATGTTCAGAGAAGAAATAATTGACATGTGCTGAATTCAATTAAGCCAGATCATTTGAAAGTTTTACCAACTTTCTTTACAGCAATAAATAAGATTTCTATCATGACTTTAAGATACAAAATATTAGAAACATGGTAAAAAATTCAAAGACAAGCCAGAATGCTAGGGTGGACAATTCTCAGAAGTTTAGAAAACTCTCACTTTCTTCCCTGAAATGAAAAATTATCTAAACTCAGAATTTGATTTTTTAACCACCATATCGTTCTTTTAATTAGAATCCACAAGCTAGTTAGGAAATAATACAGTTTAGCTGCATGTGAATGGGGTAACTCAAGTAATTTACCCCAAAATTCTTAAGTATATTAATTTTAAATTGTGAAACCTCATAAGAAGTATATCTAAAGAAAAAAAGAAAACAAAAGTCAGTGGACTAGAAAGATATAACCAAAATTTTAGTTTATCTGAGTTATGGATTGTTCTTATTTTAATATTTTTTCTGTTTTCTATAATACTTGTATGCACTAAAACTATTAAGAGAGCAAAAATTTAAAAACAAAAAAACAAAAAAACTTAAAAAACACAAACTTTTCCAGGCCTGGTAGTACATTCCTGTAATCCCAGTATTTGGGATGTAGAGGCAGGAGGATCCAGAGTTCAAGGCTGTCCTCAGGTCCACAGCACGTTCAAGGCCCATTTGAACTATAAGACTGTCTCTAAAAGTACATAAAAGACAAAAAGTGCACATTTAAATTTAGCGATATAAATATTAATGATTAACATTGTTAAAGAGTAACACTGTATTTTTATATTATGCCAAAATGTTAATTTTTTTAACTACTTTATATTCCCTAAATTTAAACTAAAACTTAATATGTTACTATTTTTTATGCTATGAGATAGTTTAGGCAGCATAACAAGACAGGGACAGGATGGCTCATTAGCAGGAATTATCAGTATGTCCTTATACTACTATGATTAGAGGTCTGATTCTCAGTAATTACTAGTAATTAATAATAAGAAATGGACTTTAGAATCTCTAAATCTCAAAACATCGATTTCAAAGTGTGAAGTATTGTAAGGCTTGTCAACATGGTTGAGGGTATGTTTCTTAGAATAATGAAATGGATGTCAGCTGACAGAATCATCTGGAAAACAGTATGAAAATTAATTTCGCTAGTCTTCACTTGATCTGGAATCTCTGATACAGTAGTCTGAGATGGAACCTAAGAATTTGCATGTCTAGAGAATTTCTAGTTGATGCTAATGCTACTAGTTCAGGGCTATATTTTGAGAACCCCTGGCTTAGTAGTCTAGTAGATCCTAAACTTGACATAGCAAAAACAAAATAAAAAATACTAGGTTTTCTTTATTGGTTTCACAAAATCATAGACACTCGTTTTTATTTTAAATATTTTATTTTTATGAGTGTATTGTCTGCGTGTATGTATGTAAATGGGTCCATGTCATGTAATGCTCATGGAAGTCAGAAGAGGACATAGGATCCACGGAACTGGAGTTGCAGACAGTTGTTAGCTACCGTGTGGGTGCTGGGAATTGAACTCGGGTCCTCTGCAAGAGCAGCCAGTGGCTCTTAACCACTGAGCAATCTCTCCAGCCCCCAAATATCAGAATCTTTTGTCAATATCTGCATTAATCAAAATCCTTTAGTTGGCTCTATAATGTACAGTATACCATCAAAAGTCAGTAAGAACATTTTTTGGAAGTATTGAAATTTCATGACATTCTTTTGTAGAGGTCTTTCAAAGAATAAAGAAAAAAATGGCTATATTATCATTTCAAGTATGAAAATAATGAAATGTGTATGAGGGAATCCTCTGTAAGGCTCAGCAACCTGGGCAAGAGGTCAGATTTGACCTATGTATGTCTCATGTCTGCTTTCATTGTAATCCAGTAAAGACATGAACTAGTCATGACCAAGACCCTCTGGCTCTAAAAACGGAAAATATTAAAAATACAGTGTTCTCATCTAGTTAGTCATGTAACGGGAAGTACTTTATTCAGGAAGAACCAAAACATCTTTTGACATAAGGATGCATGGCAGTGGGGTTTGGGTGATGGTGGTTTTATTTTTGTTTTTCATATTTTATGGTACCCAGACATTATAATCTTTTTAAATGAACAAATGCTAAATGCATACATACACACACACACACACACACACACACACACACACACACACACCTGTGATTGGAAAGAAATGGGTGGGAAAAAGTTACTGGAGTGATAATTTAATCATTTATAAATTTGAAAATTAAAATGCTTTGCAAGTTAATGGAGCAAAGAGGTTTGTTATCCTCCCTTCCCCAAGTCATGAAATGTTTAAAATTCTTTCAACATTGTTTTTATAAGTGTGAAGACTAAGCAGAATTAATGATAGACTGTAGGTGGTAAGAGATATATATCTAAAATAATGTGATCAATATTTATACAATGGACATAAATGAAACTAGTAAACATTTATTTACTGTCAGGAAATGCTCATTCCTGGTTTACATTACTTAAAAGCAGGGAACTTGGGAGTAAAGACTTGAGTTTGCTGTGTTTATTAGAATCTTTAACATGTTATCTCCTACTGTCATTCTTCTGTAAGTTATTAATCAAATGACTTAAAAATAAAGGAAATAAAGTCTGTTGGACTAAGATGATACATAATGATGACTTTTTCTGGTATATATTGAGCAAGAATCAGCAGAAAATAAAGATTAAACAGAGTTAGCCATAAGTTAATTGCTCAGTGATTTGTACATGAGTCCATCATACTTTCCTTTCAGCCTAATATGGAAAGTTTATAGAAATGCAGAAAGTTACTAATGTCCCTTTTGAAAGTTAACTACACCTTGAAACAAAATGAAATATATTTTGAAAAATGTACCAACAAAAGGATTTGAGTAGGAATCTCCACTGTCTCCTGCCTTTGCATTAGTAGAAAACGTTGAGTCCAGTAGAATTCAGTTGGTGAAAAACATGAAGTCTCATCATTTCATGAACTAAAGATTGAGCTAAAGAGAAGAAAGATTTGAACATTTACTTCAAGATCTGCACCTTTAATAGCAGTTCATACTAGAAATTTGTAGCATAGCCCTTTGTTACTATGTGCTAATGCCCAGGAATGTTATTTGCAACATTTTTAATAGTGAAAACACTGAAAATAATTGCAGTGGAACTGGAGCTGTGTGTACTGATATGAAGTCTTCAACACAGAGTGTTAGGTGAAAGCCAGGCGTGGCAGTGCTCACCTTTAATCTCAGCACTTGGGAGGCAGAGGCAGGAGGATCTCTGTGAGTTCAAGGCCAGCAAGTCTACATAATGAGTTCCAGGCCAGCTGGGGCTACAGGGAGACCCTGTCTCAGAGAGACCAAAAATTTTAAAAAAAGGAAAAGCAGGAAAAAAATATCTAATGTGAGATAGCACTGAGATTATAGAATTGTAATCATGATGGAAAATCTCAAGAATACTTTTTAAAGTGAATAACATTTTTTAAATTATTTATTTAATTACTTTTTTTAAAATAACAGAAAAAGTTACCTCTATAAATAGTAACCATGGAAGATGAGATGGCTACTCTCAGAATACTTTTCATAAATTTGATAGTTATGCTCTGAAAGCTCTGGAGTGGAAAAGTTTGTCTTTAAATAGCCAACCATTTGGTTATTTTTAAATGTTTTATTTCTTACGTTTTTTAGGTATCTAGAAGTTTGATCACTCTGTAGTAGTTTGTACTCTTGACTTTTCTTTGTTTGTTTTTGGTTTTTCTTGGTCTTTTTGAAACAGTCTCCCTGTAGACCCAGCTGACCTGGAACTCACTATGTAGACCAGGTTGGCCTTGATCTTACAGAGATCACCTGCCTCTGCCTTCTGAGTGCTGGAATTAAAGGTGTGCGCTACCATGCCTGGCACTCTTGACTTTTCTTCATTAGCATAATGAATTGTAGCTTTTCACAAAATCTTGTAATTTACGCCTTTTTTTAACTGAGTGGCAAGAAAGTTGAATCCCAGCCCTTATGATGATTTTTAGTCCCAGTTTCTAAGGGCTGGTTATTGTGCCAGAATTTTGAAATTGAGATGCATTCTGACCCTCAGGACATTTGCTGAAATTAGTTACTGTTGAAACATCTTTCATTCTGTTCTGGATGTCCTTTTAGATGTAGCACTTAAACCATAGGACCATCTACTATTCTGTATCCCACTTAGAGGTATCTCCAGAAGGATACCTGGGCCCATCTGCCAAGATATACAAAACCACATTCCCTCTCTGGTATATAGCTTTTTCTAGGTGGCCTTGTCAGGAAGGCCCAACAACATTCTTCCTTCTCCTTTCTATATACAAGTCAGGTGCAAACACAACCAATTTTATTTCAACTGGGTATATCTTTATCCCTATTTTACACAAACATTTCATCTGAATCATAATCAATTCATTCTCTGTGTTGAAGAAGTTTTATGTTTATTTACTTCCTGTATCTGATTAAATCTATATACTAGTTTTGTAATTATTTTGCAACCTAAAACTAGAGAGACACAGGCTATTTCTACTTTCTGCTTTGCCATGTCCTTGTGGGGTAACAACAAAGGGGGGTGGGTCAGGAAAGGGAACTATCAGGATAAAATATTTAAGTTAGTCTTTCAGAAAACACATTTTCTTATTGCTTAATTATCTTGATTTGCATACCAAAATTTTTTATCTGTTACTAAACTGCACATGATATACAAACATGCAATGCAGATATTTCTTACTTTGTGTGTGTGTGTGTGTGTGTGTGTGGTCTTTCTGAGGTAGGGTCTCCCTGTAGCCCCAGCTAGCCTGGAACTTGCTATGTAGACCAGGCTGGCCTCAAACTCTCAGAGATCCTCCAGCCTCTGCCTCCTGAATGCTGGGATTAAAGGTATGCACCACCATGCCAAGCTATTAGCTATTTTTTGCTAAAATATTCTATGGCAGTTTGTGTAGCCAGGAAATTTGGTAATTCTTTCTAGCCTTTATTGTTCTTCATCTTTCCTTCTGGTACTCGGAAGCACCTGATGTGAGCTATTTAGTAGTGCCTTAGTAAGCTTGTCTTATAAAGAAGCATATAGATATGGTACAGCTCCCCTACCCCTCTCCTGTTCAAAGAGGACTGCCTTACTGGAGAAATTTTAGAACATGGTTTTGCTTTTACTTTTTAAAGATGGTTTCATATAGCTCAAGCTGGCCCTGATCTCCCTGTATGTTGAGGGTGACCTTGATCATCTGATCCTTCTGTTTTTGCTTCCCTGATCTTGGAGTTGTGTGTCTACCACATGTGTTGCTGGGGAGTAAACTCAGGACTTCGTATATGCTACACAAAACAATCTGCCAACTGAATTATATCCCTATCCACTTTTAATTTTTTAAATAGATTTAACAATCACATGGGTCAAAATTAAGAATACATAAGTATATCCCTATCAGGCTTCTCCTGTCCCCAACTAGCCATTTCTTCTACTTATAGAGGACCAATGTTAAATTCTTAATTTTTCCTGGAATTTATCAGTAGCTAAGTAAACTATATACTCATTTTTCCATACATAGCATATGTACATAGGCATCTATATACTAGATTAATTTTTTATTATAAGTATGTAGTTATGAACCTTTGTTTAGTCTCACTAGACAAAGATTTGTGGGGTTTTTCAAAACTGCATATTATTAATATATATGTTTTTTTAGTGTACCTATACTGTACTATCCATTTATAATTTTGTTTTCTGTAGTTTTAGGTACCTGTGATCAGTGGCAGTTGAAAAACATGAAATGGAAATTTCTAGAAATAATATATAAGCTTTAAGTTGCACATTACTCCAATTCCTACGCCATCCTGCCTGGGACATGAATCATTCTTTGGTCTAGTGTATCTATGTTGTATGTGCTATCTGCCCATTAGTCACTTAGTAGTTGACTTTCTAGGTTATCACATTAGCTGTCATTGCAGTTCTTGTGCTCAAGTAACAGAGGCCATGGTCACATAAGTTATTACAATAATTTATAAATTATTGGTGTTAATCTCTTACTGTGCCTATCACATAAACTATATATATATTAAAAAGAATCCCCTTCTCCCTCCCTCCTTCTCTTGTGCCCTCCTCCTTTTCAGTTTCAGGCTTCCATTGTGGTTATAAGAGCTTTACAAAAAGCTGTAAAAGACTTCTCAGTGATTCCTTCAATACCTTTATGTCATGTATGTAAGTGTATTCGTGTCATGCAGTGCCTTCAGAGACCAGAAGAGGATGTCGGGTTCCCTGGAACTGGAGTTAAAAATGATTGTTAGCCACCATGTGGGTTCTGGGAACCGAACCAGGGTCCTCTGCAAGAGCAGCTAATGCTCTTAAATGCTGAACCATCTCTCCAGCCCTGTACTGAGCACTCTTCCCTCACTTTAGCCCCAGTACCTTTATATGTAGATCATTGATGTTCCCTTTTATTCTCCTTTCCTTTTTTTGTATATTATTTATTTTAAAGCAAGGTTTTTCTATGGCAAGGTATATGCTGGCCACAAATTCAGAATTCTACTCTCTCAGTCCCAAAATCCTGGGATTACAGATGTGTACCACTGTGTCCAGTTTATGCCTGGCTTATGAATATTTTTTTAACTTAAAAAAAATTATTGAGAATTTCATACATGCATGTAAGGTGTTTTAAGCAAATCCACACTCACTCCCTCTCCTCCAACTCACCCCATATCTCCCATCACTTTTTCCTGAACAACTTCGTGCACTCTTTCTTTTTTTGCTTTTTTTAATGGGGCTTTTTGCTACTCTAACATTCCCCTCTGAAGAGGTAACTTTAAAATCTTTTAGGGATTAGATAAGAACTCCCAAGTACTTTTGACATTTTTGGCCTTTGGAATAGAGTATGTTGCTAAGAGGCCCAAAGATGTTTTGATTTTTAGCCAAGAAACTGGCTATTTTTCTTTGGGGTCTTTTTATCCTAACTGCCTAGCCAGTTCCTACCTCCTATTCTTATCACACCGGCCTCTGAAGAGGTTACCCATATGCTGATAGGGATTCGATCATAGACCGCTCTGGCTTCTTCCGTGCTGAACAGGGACACAGGGTGAGGCAATTGGGGTACCCCTTCAGTGGGTCTATCTAAAAGATTCCCAAATTACATAACTCTTAACTGTAGGGAGAAAAGAAAGTCCTGGACTGGTGCCTAGGAGATGTGAAGGAGAAGTAAAGGAAGGAGTAGTTGGCATTAGAAATTCTAGACAGGGAACCAGAAGAAAGTCAAAACAGCAAATTTCAAATGTTCATATCAGAGTCCATTGGAATTTCTTAATGAGAGCTTCCAAAAGCACCCCTCTGTTGGGTTCCTCCTCATTTTTCTTTTGTCTGCCAAGGCTGGACTCGAGAGTGATGGACTCAGGATTTATTTTCAGGCACTTTGATAGCTGTTGGAGTGGCTAGAATCAGTGTCAGTTCCCTATCAAAGGCTTCTAGATAGGGGGAGAAAAATTTAGCCATCATTTTAGAACAATAGTGGGTTGTTTGACTTGAATCAGTGCCTGTTTTTACTGGGCTAGGGTAGTTGCTAGGGATTGAGTTTTAGTGCTCTGTATCTGCTAGGCAAGGAAGGACCTTACCACTGGGCTACATTCCTAGCCCTTATTAACACTTTTTTTTTCCTTTTTATGATAGGATATGCTCTGTAGCGTAACTTATTTGACCTTTCTTCTAAATATTATATTTTGTTCTCCCCCCATTCTTATGTTAGTGCCAAATGTTTTAAATACTGAAGGCCTGTAGCATTCAGTACCTGCTAGAATTTGTCTGCTTGCCTTTGAGTATTACTGTTTCATCATATGAACTTTAGAATTAGCTTCTTTTAAGAAAAAATGCTCACTGTCTCAATCTGAATTCTGATGTTATCTCCTTTGAGATTTCATCATATAATAATTAAAAATTATTACATTATTACGATCTTTAGCTTCTAATTTATTTACATTCTTGTTCATCCCCAGAATTGCTACTCTGTGAGGGGAACAGTGCTTTTTGTTTTGTCCCAGTAGGCAAAACAATAACAAACATGATAGCTCTTCAGTATATTCTGTTGAGTGGATAAGAATTAAGTATATGAAAGAATTTTAAAAACAACATTAGGGGGCTAGAGATAGTACTTGTTGGTGTTGGGAAGGACCTGGGCTTCATTTCCATTACCCGCATGGTGTAAGCTCCTTCCAGGGGGATCCTATGCCCTTTCTGGACTCTGAGGGCACCAGACATGCATGTGATACACATACATCATGCAGGCAAACACTCTTATACACAAAATAAATATCTTAAAAAATAAAAACTTGGCATTAAAATAAAACTGTATTCCTGCTAACTAAAGTTAGATTAATAATAGGTCCTTTTTAAGGATTTTTTTTTAAATGTTAATAATGTGTATGCATGAATGTGAGTGTGGCTATCTGTGCATGAGTGCGGGAGTCTATTTAGGTAAAAGAGTCAGAGCCTCTGGAACTGGAGTTCAAGCAGTTATGAGCTGTCTGACAGGGGTGCTGGATATCAACTCAGGTACTCTGAAAGCATAGTACTCATTCTTAACCACTGAGCCATGCATGTCTCCAGCCCAGATCGTTATCCTTTTAATTACTTTAATGGGTTCTGAGTAGTATCTAAATCTCTTCATATTAATATATTACTGTCACTATTTATATCTTTTTTCTTCCACTTTTCAATCCTAATCACTTTCCTTGAGTTCACTATAATACCATGCTTTTGACTTAATTCCTGTGAGAAAAAGAAACTTTCAAATTGACTGAAAATAAAAGTTACCAACTTATTGGTAAGTTAGGTCAACTTTGGTTTACGTTTTGAACAAAGCTGATGAATCAGTATTTAATTTTCATAGGAAAAGTAAAGAGAAGATACTCTGTAATTGATTCATATGTCAAAAATGTTTAGCATAGAATGAAAGAAATCACTTAGTACAAAATAATAAAATATGGCCAACTATTATTATTCATGAAGTTAAATAAAGTGTTAAAAGTAAAGTGTTTTCACTATTTTTGCTGTAGTTGAATATTATTAAGCCAAATACATTATATTCTTAGATTGAGTTTGTCCTCCTTTCCACACAGAATACTTAAAACATTTTCACTTATACATTTAAATTTACATTTTAGTAATTTATACTTTATATGGGTTAGCATGTGGTAAGCTTAGATCTCTTGATGTAATGTCAGTTAAAAGTCAGACAACCAAGAATTTGCATCATCTTCTGAACATGAAGATCCTGGCTTAAACTGTCTTAATGATTTTTTTTCTGTCTCTTCCCATTAAGGATTCTGGACTCTGCTTATAATCTCCCTCACTGCTGGATTCTCCTGTTGCAGCTTTTCTTGGACAGTGACTTATTTTGATTCTTTTGAACCAGGAATGTTTCCTCCTACTCCTCTTTCACCTGCCAGGTTCAAGTGAGCATTTCTAGTTTATTTATTCATTTATTATTAATTTATTTTCATTTGTTATTTCGTGTGGTGTATTTTAAACTAATTCTAGCTCTGTTAAAAATACTGCAGTTAGCTGGGTGTGATGGCACACGCCTTTAGTCCTAGTACTCTGGAGGCAGAGGCAGGTGGATCTCTGAGTTCAAGACCAGCCTGGTCTACTTAGTGAGTTCCAGGTCAGCTGGGGCTACAGGGAGACCCTGTCTCCAAAAGACCAAAGAAGAAAAGAAAACAAAAAACTGCAGTCGTTAGAAGCAAGAGACTGATCATTTGTGAAATATGTTGAATTTCTAAGTTTTGAATGTATAAGATATAAAATGACACATGATTTTTAGGTTCTGTGCTCCACCTTTTAGGTAACCAAAGAAGGTTATTTTAAATTTTCTATCTTGTTAAGCTAATTTAAAAAAAAAGATAAAACTCAAGGAATTAACTAAGAGGTGAGAAATTTTCGTGACTATCTTTTATGGACAAAATTCCATCTAAAACAGTTTAAAGTAAAAATTAATGACAATAGTTTGAAAAGTTTTAGTACCTGTATGGTCAGACTTACACCAATTTAGTAATGGAATTGGACTTTTGTTCAAGATTAGGCCTATACCTCAATTACTAATTAACATGCCTCTTTGGTGCCCAATTTATAGATCCAGACCAGATTAGATTGAATGTCTCTGTAGTGGAATTGGTTTAAAATTTTTTGGCTTGTGTTTTCTGTGTTTCAAAGAATTTTGGACATTAAGTAGGCAATGATCTAGTGCAAGGAAGACCCTCATTTTAAGTGCTAATTTGCAGAGAGTGTCAGAGTTCTCTAGTTTTCAACGAACAGAAGTGCAGAGGAGGTTGATAAAGACTTGAAAATAAATTCAGTTAAATTTATATTTTACGTCATGACAGTTGTTACTATTATTGTTATTACCAGCCCACCTCTTAAACAGGTTAAGAGATAAGAACATCTAGAGAAGGGGACTTTGTGAAGGTAATATAATAAGGATAGTTATATTCATATAATGACAATAATTGATAATAATTGGTATTATTAGTAAATTTCTATGTCTTTCACCCTCGATATAATGTGTTTAAAATTTTTGGCTTCACTTCAAATGTGATTATATATTGTTTGTGTTTTTATGCATGTGTATGTTTTATAAACCCATGTGTGTGTCTGAAACATAAAATCTGTACTTACAAATTTATGTTTGTGGTAGGTAGATTATTAATGTTCTAAATTTACTAAGAGTTACTAGAAAGCTTACTTGGCTCAGAGCTAAAGAGTTCAAATTTATTTTCTTTTTGCCGTCTATTAAAACCAGTACGTTTAGTACAGTATGAATTGTGTGTAATATGTTATAGAAAAAAAGTAATCTTACACTTTTCTTTTACTTATCTCTGACTTCTTTCTTGAAATTCTCATTCTGTATTTCCATCAGTTTAGTCGGACTTTTGAGGATTAAAGACTTTTAGTGTTCCCTTAAAGATCTGTTAAATAATTGGTATTTTGCTAATTTTTAAAATAATTATCTTTATCTTTTTATTAAATTATAACTAGAAATAAGAGACTCCTTTTTTTAAAATATTTTATTTATTTTTATTTTAGGTGTATGAGAGTATTGCTTGCATTTATGTGAGTGCACCCATGTTGTACAATGCTGCGGAGGTCAGAAGAGGGCTTTGGATTCCCCTGGAACTGGAGTTAAGGACGGTTCATAGCTGCCATGTGGGTGCTGGGAATTGAACCCCGGTCCTCTGTCAGTGCTCTTAACTGCTGAGCCATCTCTCCAGCCACGGGACTCCTATTTTCAAATGTATATTAGTCTCAGTTTTAAAATGAGACAGTTTTAGATCACATGCTCTGATTATGCAGTTTAAAAATTTTAAATATAGGGGCTGGAGAGATGGCTCAGCAGTTAAGAACACTGGCTGTTCTTGCAGAAGACCCGGGTTCAAATCCCAGCACCCACATGGCAGCTAACAACTGTCCGTAACTCCAGTTCCAGGGGATCCGACAGCCTCTTCTGTCCTCTGCAGGCATTGCACAACACGGGTGCACTTGCACTTACCTATATGCAGGCAATACACACACATAAAAATAATAAAATTTAAAAAAAATTTTAAATATAGTTCGAAATATGTATACATATTTTAAAATATTTTATTTATAAGCTGGGCATGGTGGCTCATGCCTTTAATCCCAGCACTTGGGAGGCAGAGTCAGGTGGATCTCTGTGAGCTTGAGGACAGCCTGGTCTACATAATGAGTTCCAGGCCAGCTTGTGCTACAGGGAGATCCTGTCTCTAAACACAAATATTTTATGTGTATGAGTGTATTACCTGCGTGTGTATAAGTGTGTCATGCAGTGCCCAAGGAGATCAGAAGAGGCATTGGATTCCCCTCAGAATTGGAGTTATGAACAGTTATTAGCTGCCATCTGGGTGCTGGGACTTGAACCTAGGTCCTCTGCAAGAGCAGCCAGTGCTCTTAACCACTGAACCATCTCTCCAGCCCCTCAAAATATATTTTAATATGCTGTACTCATGTCAGTTTCTTAAAGTAAATACAAAATATAAACACAATACAAAAAATATTTTGTATCTCTACAAATGAAGGTCTGGATATATGCACATAAGCACTTATATACAGTGATAATCAGTTTGAAAATGAAAACATTGCCCTCTAGTGTTCATGGAAAACAGAGTTACTGTAGAAATGCCTAAGTACATATTCACTCTACAACCAGTAGAGTGAGTCCTTGTACCTTATACAGTGAAATAGCCTTTCTCTTTTGAAAAAGTTGAAATCTTCAGACGATTTACTTAGAAATCAAAGATCAGATATATTTCCCTAATGTGTAACAATGTCTTGATTAAAAATAGGTTATATATTATACAACCTACAATAAATAATGTTAATATAAACATATTTCCTGAATGTTTAAAGATATCTGATTCTTTGTTGAAAATATTAAAATAGGACTGAAGTTGTAGCTCATTTGGAAAAGTGCTTGCCTAGCAGTCACAAGGTCCTGAGTTTGATTCCCTACCACCATACATGCTTGTACCCCTAGCACTATAGATGTAGAAGCCAGAGGATCAGAAGTTCAAGGTCATCCTTGGTTGAGGCTGCGTAGCAAGTTTGAGGCAAGCATGGGATACGTGAGACCTGGCCTCAGAAAGAGAAAAGAGAAGGAGGGAAATTAAGAGAATAGAACAAACCAATAATCAGGGAAATGACCATCAACATTTTAACGTATATCTTTCCATTCTTTTATTTTTGTTTGTTTTGACACAGGGTATCCCTGTAGCCACAGCTGCCCTGGAACTTGCTATGGAGACCAGGCTGGCCTCTATCTCACAGAGATCTTTGAGCCTTTCTGCCTCCTGAGCGCTGGGATTAAAGGCATATGCCACTACACCAGGTTTTACTATTTTACTATTTTACCATTTTAAAAATGGTAATTGGGAACACAGTGTACATAATCTTTTGTATAATAAAATTCATAAATGTCCTTGATTTATTAATATAGTCTTGGTATCCTTTACAGAATAAAATGTGGGTTTAAAAAAATTCAATAATTGTGAAGGAAAGAAAATCAAGAATACTGTATTTACTATGATTATGAATTGCATTTTACTGAAATAAAAAATTCCCAATAAAAACATGTTGATATTTAGTAAATACATGCTAAAACATTTAATGAAATTGGCAGTCTAAATGAATAACTAGATTAGGGGTTGTTTTTATTAAAAATTTTTACTGCCTTTACTCTGTGTGTGGTTGCACATACAGATGTTACACAACTTGCTAGAGTTAGTTCTGTCATTCCACCATGTGGATCTTGGGAATTGAACTCGGGTCATCAGGCTTACATTGGCAAGTTTCTTTACTCATTGTACCATCTTATCCACACACATACCCCCAATATATCTTTTTGACTTAGCAAAGCCTATAAATCCATATTCCTGTTAAAGTCCATTAAGTGCATATTTGAAAATACAGTTTAAGTTTCACTTCTAGAGCAGTCATTGTTACAGTTTGCACGCTTTACAGCTGGGTAGAACCATTAATGGTTTTCTGCCTTGGCAGCTTGCATAGTATCATCTGATACTATGAGAGCTAGTCTCAGGGAGGAAGTTTCCAGGTCAGTTCCAGCTTGATTGGTGCAACTCTTGTGGCCAAAGAATGCCCTGTCTTCAGCAGTAGGGTCTTACCTTCCAGTTCTGGGAGGCAATCAAGGTCTGTGACAATAGCCTGTATTATTTTGGGAGTCCCTTAGAGTGCCCTGATCAACAACTGAAAGGGAGGTTTCCCTTGCGTGGCACCGTGATTTTTGTTATATGGCCTTCTGCTATACATATGTACACATACGTGTGCATATATATGTGTGTGTATGTGTATTTTTCAGTAGACTTTGAACTAATACATTTCCCTTTGGCTTTTCATACCACCTAAACATTATCTGTCTCTCCTTTCTCTTCCTGTATAGTCTTTCCTGTCCCCTCCCCAGTTAAGTAATTCTATTTTGATAACACCTGTCTCCTATTCTCCCCCTTTCTCAAGCTCCTTCCCCTTTGCCCCCATGGTTCCTTTCCATTTTCATGGCTCCCGTGGTTACATTAGGCTATATACTCACATCTAAGGATTTGGAGCTAGAATTCACAAATGAGAGAGAATATGCATCGCTTGCTTTTCTGAGTCTGTAACAAATCAGATTCTCTATTACCATGAACTAATGAAACAGATGTCAGATGGCTAATTGCAGTAGGAAAGAAAAGCTGCTGACAAAAGAAATAGATCATGGTCTTGGCTTTGATATCTGAGTGTCATGAAGTTTCATTATCTACGGACTGCTTGGAGCCGTCATTTGCAATGAATATATTAATGACTGTATTGATAATAGTATAGTGGAACTTCTGGAAGTGCAGGGTTAAAGTACATGCATGTCTTATATATTCCATTAGTACTGAATGAAGACATATATAGATGTAACAATCCTCTAAGAAGCTGTATTTATTTGGGGTTTTATTTTTACTCTGATCTGTTTTGCACCTGTTTGCTATTGTGTTCGCTTATGCTGTTTATGTATTATTTGTGAGTCATTATAAAAGCACAGTTGTCCACATGCACAGAGCAGCACGGATAAGACATACCTGAGGGATAGCACCTAGCACTTTTATACTTGGACCTTTTTCTGTGTGCTTAGCAATAAGTTATGAGAAGTAGCCTATTATATTAGAAAGGGCTTTGAAGTCAGAGAGGTGACTTCCAGATTCAGACTATGTATACTAGCAAAAGAATTCTTGAACAAATCAGTTAGCATGTAATATAAATTTACTAGTTAAGGCAACAGATATGGGGCAGGAGAGATGGATTACTGGCTAAGAGCACATGCTGCTCTTTCAGAAGACCAAGGTTCATTTTCATCATATCGGGCAGCTCACAACCTGTAACTCCAGCCCCAGGGGATCCGATTACCTCTTCTAACTTCAGCAGGCACCCACAGACATGTATGTATATCTATAAATAAGTAATAAAGCTAAATCTCTTTTTTTTTTTTTCTTTTAAATTAAGCTGGGTGTGGTGGTGCATACCTTTAATCCCAGAACTCAGGATGCAGAGGCAGGCTGATGTCTGAGATTGAGATCAGCTTGGTCTGCATAGCCATTTCTAAGCCAGTTGGGACTACAGGGAGACCCTGTCTCAAAGCAAACAGATACATCAGATGACAGAGCATGTAAAGTGCCAGAGCCTAGCTTAGCTAGTTTCTCTCTCCTGTACCTTCTTCTCCCCTCTTTGTGACTCCCCTCTGCCTCTGATTTTTTTTTTTAAACTTTGTGACTAGCATTTATACAAATTGATTGTTTTATTAAGTTAATTTGGTTATTTTTTTATTTACTCTTACGATTTTCACAATTCTTGCTCATAATCTTATTCTATAAGCATATACATCAAAGAATCAGTTTACAATTATTTTGTAACCTGAGTAGTAAAGCCTGTAAATCTATATAACCATTTTGAACAGTAAAACCTTGTGAATGTGTGTGTGGTTTTTATGTGTATATATATTTGAAATATATGCTGATAAAATTGTATCCTATTCAAATATAACTATATTTAAAATTATGGTGAACAGTTTTACTTTTTAGTGTTCTTTCTAAAGGTAGTTTAACATGCTACTTTGGTGTACACGTATGTAATATAACAACATGGCCATTGCCCAGGCAGAGTCTGTGATATGTGTTGTGTATGTGTGTATAACATGGGAGAACGTTTTTTTAATCCTACTGATTTTTTTTTTTTCTTTTTGAGAAAAGTTCCCCCTGTAACCCCAGCTGGCCTAGAACTAGTATGTAGACCAGACTGGCCTGGAACTCACAGAGATTTGCCTGCCTCTGCCTTCTGAGTGCTGGGATTAAAGTCCTGCACCACCATGCCCGGCCCTACCCAATTTCTTATTTGAGTTCATTTCTATGTAAATAAAATCTTTAAAGAATTTATAGCATTCAGACTTAGAAATCTCTTTGCCAATTTATTTCCAAATAGTGAACCTCATTATTTAAGTAAATTTACCAGAAGATCTCACTAAACCTATGGATTCTAATTCAGTATGCCTGAAATGAGGTCTTAGATTCTGAATTTTTAAAATCCCCAGACAGGATTGGTAATTGCTAGTCAGCAGATTTAACAATTTGAGTAGGGAGACTTTAGACAAAAATTGGCAATCTTTTTCTGAATTGCCAGGTGATTAATTCTTTTAGCTCTGTGGTCCATATCACCTTGGTCAAAACTCTTCCTCTGCCATTACAGCACCAAAACTGCCATAGATGATTTGTAAAGGATGAGAAAGGCTGGTAATAAACCTTAATTTACAGAAAAGGATAATAAGGGCAGGTGAGTCTTAATTTGCCACTACCTGCTTTCGAGGATTACTCTGAAATTAGGTATTGTTTCCAAAAGACTTAAGCTTTTTAGAACAATAGCAAAAATAGGTGTGCATATTGACCAGGGGATGAATAGGGAGCTCATTTGTTCAGACAGTGCCATTGTATATGACAAATGATAAAGTCTTAAGACTAAGACAGATTTCTGGGGCTGGAGAGATGGCTCAGCAGTTAAGAACACTGGTTGTTTTTGCAGAAGGACCCGGATTCGAATCCCAGCACCCACATGGCAGCTAACTGTCCATAACTCGAGTTCCAGGGGATCTGACAGCCTCTTCTGTCCTCTGCTGGCATTGCATAACACGGGTGCACTTACCTACATGCAGGCAATATACACATACACGTAAAATAAAAATAATAAATTTTTAAAAATTATTTATTTAATAACCATATACTTAGAAGAAGCATTTCATTACAACAGCATTGACATATTCAATAACAATTTCCAGAGCTAAGATATATCTCTTTCAAAATTGACTGTAAATTTTTAGGTTCACAGTTGAATTAATACAGTTATACAATATTGAACTCTGTATAAAGCCCATAAGACATAAAATTGAATGAGGTTTTAACCTTTAAGAAACATCTGCATTTCATTTTAAAATATATTGTTTCATACAGAAAACAATATCATTTTTAATGCTACCAACACTTAGATGTTTGCATATGCATCTCTAATCTCTATGTACCTGAGTATTACTAGTCAGAGTCGGTTACTTTCTGAGATCAGGTAGATTTCAATGGTAATGTTTTTCACATCTACTAATTATTAAGGAGCAAATTTTTATGCTTTGAAGAATTATTTTTTCTTTTTTTTCTTTAATTTATTTATACACCCACTTCCCAGGTAGCACCCTCCCATGGCCTCCCTCTCCCCACTAGAGCCCCTATACTCTGATATCCCTCCTACTGTCTGCTGTGTTGTTGGTACCCCCAGCTATTCCCCACTACTTCCTCTTCTGATGAATCTAGTCAGACTATCTAGAGGTCTTTGTTTTAGGAAGGTCAGCTGTTCCTCATTTGCGATAATAGTTGTCTATATTCCTTTGGATAAGATTACGGTCTGCTGTTCATTTTCCCAGTCTGTGCTGGGTTACTATCTGGGAATCCCTTTGGATTGAAAGAATAAGACAGATTTCTGACAGAAAAAAATGAGAAAGCCTAAGCAAGTGATGAAGGTCTGTGTAGGTTTGTTATGATATATAAAGGATGAAACAAAAATAATATATACATAATCTTAAAATTTATAAAGGTCATAGTTTAGTCAACTAGTTTAAGGAACAAAATGTATGTCTAGTCAAGGTTTATCTGAGAATATTTGTTTTTTTAACCCAAGCTTTATCTACATAGCACATGGTAATTAAAAATACCAGACTGGTGGAACTAACCTTATTGGATGTTTAACAACCATAATTTGAGGCCTATACTAATGTGGTCAGAAGGAGTTAAAGGACAATTTTTTCTTCCTTTACCTCCAAGATCAACTAAGTTCCAGGGGACTATGGAACATTTGTCAAAATGTTCTGTAACTGTGGTGAGTCACCTGTCTTCTTGGTCAGGGAGGCCATGGAAACCCTACGAGATGGACTTGAACCAGTGTCCAGTCTACAAGGAGGAGGGTCAACTCATAGGAAACATGTCATTCATGCTTCCAAGTGAAGCCGGACATGGTCGAGCAAGACCTTTGACTTTTCTTCACATAGATGGAACTGGTAAAAGAAAGGAGCCAGGAACTCCTCCCAAGCCCATGTGACCCCTGAGGAACAGATCCTCAAATGACCTTAAGTGTAAAAATAAATTGATTTATTTGGGCCAACTATATGGTCTTAAACACCCAAAAGGAAAGTATAACCAAAGAGGAAAGTCATCAGTATATTTCTTTAAGAGATCAAGGGATTAAACCTTCAAGACATTAGGCGTAAGTCCATACAAAAAGTTATTTAGCCGGGCGTGGTGGCACATGCCTTTAATCCCAGCACTCAGGAGGCAGAGGCAGGCAGAACTATGGTGTACATAGTTCCAGGACAGCTGGGGCTACAGGGAGACCCTGTCTCAAAAAGACCGAAAAAAAAAAAAAAAAAAGTTATGTAGACAGTTATTTCTCATTGATGATTTTGTTCCTAACCAGAAAGTGCTGCTCAGATGTAATCTTGGTCTCCAATACTGTAGGGCCCACCTGTAGCTAAGGGAGACAACCTGCTGTTGTTCTAAAATGATGGATAAATTTGTTTTCTCCCCCAATGTAGAAGCCTTTGGGAGGGAACTGACACTGATTCTAACCACTCTAACAGCTATCAAATTACCTGAAAGCAAATCCTGAATCCATCACTCTCAAGTCCAGCCTTGGAAGACAAAAGAAAAATGAGGAGAAACCCAATAGAGGGATGCTTTTGGAAGCCTTTGTCTAGAAATTCCAGTGGACTCTCATGTGAACATTTGAAAATTGCCCTGTTCTGACTTTTTTCTAGGCCCTGTCTAGAACTTGTAATGCTAATTACTCATGCCTTTGCTTCTCCTTTACATCTCCTATTCACCAGTCAAGGACTTTCTTTTCCCCCTACAGATAAGAGTTATGCAATTTGGGAGTCTTTTAGATAGACCCACTGAGGGGCGCCCCCAATTGCCTAACCCTGAGTCCCTGTTCAGCATGGAAGGAGCCAGAGCGGTCTGCGGTCTGTGTCCTGATTCCCTATCCACAAGCTGGGTAACCTCTTCAGAGGATGGTGTGATAAGAATGGGAGGTAGGAATTGGCTAGGCAGTTAGGGTGGGAAGACCCCAAAGAAAAGTAGCCAGTTTCTTGGCTAAAACACACAATGTACTTGAGCGTCTTAGCAACGTGCTCCGTTCCAAAGGCCTAAAAGGTCGAAAGTGTTTGGGAGCGTTTATCTAATCTCTAAAAGATTTTAGGGTGACCGCTTCAGAGTGAGGAATGTTAGGGTAGCCAAAAGCCCCATAAAAAAAAATAAATGAAAGAGGGAAAAAAAAAATCACATTTTAATGTTAAGAAAACAAATACTGCTTCTTAGTTACTTTCATATACACAAATAATAGTTGTATCAGTATCTAAACAGTATCTAAAAATAATTATGCCATTTTCAAAATTTCAGAGTTCTTTTTTGGTGTGTGTGTCTTTGAGACAGGGTTTCCCTATAACCCCAGCTATCCTAGAACTCACTGTGTAGACCAGGCTGGCCTTGAACTCACAGAGATCCAACTGCCTCTGCCTCCAGAGTCCTGGGATTAAAGGCCACCATGCCCAGCAAAATTTCAGAATTCTTTTGAAATTAAATTGAGTCTTCAAAGTTAAATATTGTTACTATATATGCTATGAGGCCATGGGCTGTGCTTTTGTTTGTTATTCAGTAATGTAATCCAGGTTAAAAATATGGCCAGTCAGGTGTGAGACACACCTGTAATCCCAGCACTTGAGAGATGAATGCAGAAGCGGGAATTAAGGCCACCATCAGCTATGAATGAGCTCAGTGCCAGGACAGGAAGCTAAGGGCATGCCACAAACTTGAGACCAGCTTGGGCTCTCCTGTCTCATAAAACAGGAAAGGGCAGGGAGTGGGGAATGGAGGAGAAAACGAAGGAAAAAGGAGTAAGAAAATCAGTTTGGCAGGGCTAGATATTTACACATATTTGATGGAAATTTTCTGATTTTTATCTGTAAGTTTCCCATGTTTGACTTTATTTCATATGATTTAAGAAATTATAGTCATTGCTGCTGTATTTATCTAAATCACCAATAATTTGGTTCCTTATCCTTCTGGAATTAGGTTCTTTCCTTTTCTTACCTTTTCATAAAATTACAAAAAATCCACCAGGTATGGTAGCGCATGCCTTTAATCCCAACACTCAGGAGGTAGAGGCAGGCGGATCTCTGCGAGTTCAAGGCCAGCCTGGTCTACATAGTGACCTCCAGGGCAGCTGGGGCTACAGGGAGACCCTGTCTCAAAAAGACCAAAGGAAAAAAAATACTACAGAAAAGTCCATGAGCAAAAATTGTATATACATGACTCAACCTACTTGTATATTATACACACACACACACACACACACACACACACACACACTGCCTCCTATCAGATTGCTATTTTCTTAGCAGTGTATACATTCTTCAGATTATGGAAATAAAAAGGCAGTAGTTTGCAACAGTAAGAACCATTGTGGAATATGTAGTGGAATCTGTGATGAAACTAAATAAAACAATATTAGACAATTTGAACCAATTGGGATTTTATTTTTAATTTGTGTAAGATCAGTAGTGACTTCTTTTGTACACATTCACAAATAAAACTTGAAGAGAATAATTTGTAATAGACTCTAAATACCTTCTTAGCTTTATGTTTTCAGTGGATTTATCAGCCCAAGAACCTACAAGCACTAGAGTTGCTGGTATTTGTTATTCTTGTAAAAATATCAAATTAGGCTTACTCTGTTTGGTATGGTCAATAGAACTTGTAAAACACCACATAAAACCAGAGGTCCAAAAGGAAACCACTAAAAGTCACCTGCTTTTTTTTTAAATCCATGTGAATAGAGAGAGCTTTTGAAAATAAGCTGAGTCTTGATTCCTCTGTACTACTAAAGAACCATGATACTTAGGAGCAAGGAAGTAATTGTTCTTCCTGACTTAAAATTCTTGTTGGTAAAATAGAATATCTCATCACTTTTACCTCTACTGCCCTCTGTAAACATATGGATCTATTTCTGAATATTGTAGTCTATTCCAGTGTATTCTTGTCTTTTATTTTCTATTTTTATTGTTTGGGGGACAAGATAATTGCTGTGTATATGTGCATGCACATGTGTGTATGTGTTTGGGTGTATGTGTGGGTAGGTACCTGTGGAGGCCAGAGAGTTTTCCTTAGTCATTGTCCACATTATTTTTTGAGACAGGATTTCTCACTGAACCTGGAGCTCACCAATTGGTCAGACTGGCTAGATAGCAAGCCCCAGGGGTCTGTTTCCCTGTGTCCCCATACCTCCAATGCTGGAATTACAGAAAAACCGCCAGGTCAGTTTTTATGTGGGTGCTAGGGATCGGAAATCAGGTTCTCATGCTTGTGGCAGGCTCTTTACCAGCTGAGTCATCTCCCCAGCCACTAATACACATATTAAGAATTACTTTTGCGCCAGGTGTGGTGGCGCACGCCTATAGTCCCAGCACTCGGGAGGCAGAGGCAGGCGGATCTCTGTGAGTTCAAGGCCAGCCTGGTCTACATAGTGAGTTCCAGGACAGCTGGGGCTACAGGGAGACCCTGTCTCAAAAAGACCAAAAAAAAAAAAAAAATTAAAATTTAAAAAAAGAATTACTTTTGTGTTCTGAATTTTTTTTCCCCTGTACCTATCTACCATATTATATAAACTTAGTACCAAACTGTTAGTTTTCCCTGAGTCTTACTGTGCTACTACTGAACTCATTGAATTTATAGTTGGAGTTTTCTTTCTTTTACATTTTATTTGTGTGTATATACACACATGCATGCCACAGCATATGTGTGTAGGTCAGAGGTCAACTTGGAGGAGTCATGTAGATTCTGGGGAGCACACTCAGGTCATCAGGCTTAGCAGCCAGTGCCTTACCAACTAAACCATTTTTTTGTTTAACACAGAAAGTTACAGATGTACAATGTTAAATATTCCCAGATTATGGTCAGTATTTCATTCAGGTCCAGTTATTCTTACAATATATTTCAGGAAACCTGTCTTTTTAACTGAATATAATATAATGAAACAATTGTAAAATGTGCAGTTTGTTAGTTCTAAACATTTTACTGTAATGTGCAATCCAAAAGATGGCTCTCACTGCAAAATGAAAACTTCATATCCATTAACAACTCCATTAACCCCTCTTCCCTAGACACCTGTAGGTTACTTTTGTTTATGTATTTGCTTATTCTGGATATTTCGTGTTAATGGAACCATACAGATTTAACCTTCCTTACATTTTAATTTACTCTGTGTGACTGGGGATAGGGCATTTGCCATGGTGCACTGGAGGATGTTGGAGGACAACTTTCAAGAGTTGCTTCTCTCCTTCCACCCTGTGATTCCCTTGGCTTGAACTCAGATTGTGTGTGTGTGTTTGTGTGTGTGTGTGTGTGTGTGTGTGTGTGTGTGAAAAAAAAATCCCGATCCGATCCCCTGGAACTGGAGATACAGGAGGTTATGAGCATTCTAATGTGGGTACTGGAACCAAACTTGAATCCACTGAAGATCCAGAAGTGCTCTTAACATCTGAGCATTCTCTCTAGCCCCTGGGACAGTGTTTAAAAGAGAATTTAAGATTCATCATCCAGTATTAATCCCACAAGTGTCCAGTATCCTTTTTTTGTTTTTTTAACTTGTATATTAATGCATGAAACATTAGGTAAATTCATTTCAGTGTCTTAAGCATTTTCAGTAAAATTTGTTTTCTCATTACCAAATTACGTGTTGTTTTTCTGATTTGTGTTTTGCCTTTTTCTCTAGGAAACTGACTGGACATTCTTTCCATATGGGCTATAGCATGGCGATTTTGAATGGCATTGTAGCTGCTCTTACTGTGGCTTGGTGCCTCATGTAAACCCACACTGGAGCAATGTTGTTGCAAGTCGTGATTATTTTATAACAGAAAAAAACATTATTGCCTACTCAGAAGACTACAGAATCATTACATGATTCACATATAGATCATCATCATCAACAGTATGGAATTCTTTATCTAGAAATGTCTTGAGTGTTTCAAATACTTTCTTAAAAATATAAGATGTTTACCTCATCTTTTTACTTTTGTATATGTACTTTTTATCAATTGTCAAAAACATTTTTATGGAAATCAAACTTGGAAACTTGAATACAGGATAATGGCTACCTTCCACACATACTCAGTGTTTGCTAACAAATGCTGATATTACTGTTTGAGATAGAAATAGTTCTTATTTACATATTGCATTAAGAAAACAGTGCTGAGGCTGGCACCTGGGAGACAGAGTCTGTTGGATCTCTATGAATTCTACACCAGCCTAATCTAAATAGTGAGTTTCAGGCTAGCCAGAGAGAAAGAAAAGGAAGGAAGGAAGGGAAGTCTTAATATTTTATAGAAGCTACTTCATCTATATTTCTTATAGAGTATACTTATAATGAGTTTTATATATTTTCATAATACATATTGAATTTATGTTTTTAAAGTTATTACATCTATACTTGAATGGCTGTAAATTTTGTTTCGAAGCTGGTTCAAACCTGCCATGTTTACTGTTTTGTCTTTTATAAAAAACACTGTAAAGCACGGTGAAGTTTAAAGTTAAGTAAATTTATTTTCAACAAAAAAGATACCAAAAATGGTAAATTATTCGTCATTAAAATGTTAGGAGATTTGAAACTGTTAACTATTTCTATTTTCTACAGTTTTAAATATTTATCTTGATGTATATATGGTTAGTTCAGCAAAACTTATACTATTTTGTTTTTAGTAAATGAAAACCTGAAAATTTTATATGTTGAACTAGTTTATTTTTATGCTTGAACTAGTTTATTTTTAATCTCAAAGAATAGTTACCAAAATAGAAAAGGTATTTTAATACTCTCTATATGTATGTATAAAACTGTATTATGTGGGGTTGGAGAGATGCCTGAGCAGTTAAGAGCACGGCATGGACTGCTCTTGCAGAAGACCCGGGTTTGAATCCCAGTACCCACATGGTAGCTAACAACTGTTCATAACTCCAGTTCCAGGGGATCCAATGCCTTCTTTTGTCCTCTGTGGGCATTGCACAATACAGGTGTACTTACATACATACAGGCAATACCCACATACACATAAAATAAAAATAATAAAAAAAATTTTTTAATTTAAAAAACTGTATTATGTATATTATATATAGTTTTATAACCTTCCAATATGTCAGGGGCTTTTTGTTGTTTTCATAGTAATTATTTCTGTCTTGCTAACTACCCTAAGTGTTTAGAAAATCACCTCAATTTCAGAAAGATGAATGATTTACACAGCTGTTTTCCCTATTGAAAAACTTAACATTAGGAAACCATTGTGTAATCAGCCTACTTATTTAGGTTAAGTGGGAAATGAATATGTGTAGTACATTTATTTACATTCCTCTTACGAAAACTGTGACTAAGTAATCAAGGCATCTACAAATCTGACTTCAATATTCTCAAAAAATCATTCCGTTTAATTGGAAATGACTAATAATGCTCCAATTTAAATGATTGGAAATGTTAAAGTATATGTTTGTTTTACTAAATATCAATCCCCATGGCTTAAACATTTCTAGCAGCGTGACTATTAAATGACTATGTTTTCATTCCCAGGCTTTTTACTTCCTTTATTCCACCCCTTTGACGCCGAAGACCCTTCTCATGGCAAAGAAAGATTCAAATATGAAATTAAGCTTACTCTGTTTGGTATAGTCAATAGAACTTGTAAAACATGAAAATAAAACCAGAGGTCCAAAAGGAAAACACCAAAAGTCACCTGCTTTTATCAGTTTATCTCTTCTCAACCTCTTTAAAGCCCCATCCACATCCCAATTTGGATAGCCCCTCCCAGAATCTGTGTATAGTAAAGAAAGTTGTCATAGTTGGCTATACTCAGACAAGGTAGCTTCATGTATAACTTAGGTGCATTGATACATAATGCACACACATCATTTCTCTAGAACACTATTTTTTGTGGACTAGCTAGCACTTTCTATTAGGAAATCCCCTCCCCCCATTCTTCACACCTAGGGTAGCTTTTCAATATAAAGTAGCTATAAGCAGTAATTGACTAAGGGCACTTATCTAGGCCAAATTCTTTGCTGGCCAGAGTGATTGCAACAGTTCTAGAGAGAGATGAGTCAAATCAACCAAGTCTCTAGGAGTTTTCTAAATTAAGATATGATGAAACTGGGAGATACAAACCTAGTAATGCTGACAACCATGTGAACCAAGCTCAGTAGAAAAGGATAAAGCTCGCGTGAAAACTGCTAATGACATTCCCATGATCCCTGAAACCCAGTGACACTCTTGGCATTCTTGAAATTTGGCTATAGTGTTTCAGTACATTTTGGATCTGCTGTTCACATTGAATTTTGTCATTTGTGCCATAAAGTCAACATGAAGTTAGTTACCTGGCTGTTGGAATCCTTTTAATGAAACTGACTCAGATGATTTCATCTATGTGAAAGTTGCAACATCTCATTAATTATTTGTGAATATGTGGGCCATAAGTGTACTTGTGGCAGAAGATTAATCTCCATGACTTCAAATGAGATTGGGAGTAAAACTTGCTACTGATTTTATTGTTTCATTAGGAACTAAGTCTGTTCCCAAATTCAGTTATATATTCTTTAAATGTTACCATAATTCTGCTGTGTTTATCAAGAATGTAAGTCTCTAGTTATGTTACATAGTAAGTTTTAAATACAATAATATCTTGGTGTTCTCAATTTCCTTATCTCAGTTAAATGGAAAGAAAACACTGAGAATAATACTACATCATTGCTTATATGACCTTGAAAAGACACTAGGTACTTAATAATTTCAAATACATTTATCAAGACACAAGGATTGAAAACTAATGAGCTAGGAATGCAAAATTTTAAAATATTTTTATTTTAGGTTTATTTTATCTTATCTTGTGATCTTATTTGTCTGTTCTTTGGGTTATTTGCTGTGCTGTTGGGAATCCTTTGCAGAAAGTTCTTACCAGAGCCTGTATCTTGAATTGTTTTCCCATAGCAGTTTTAGTTTTTCATTTCTTACATTAAGGTGTGTGTGTGTGTGTGTGTGTGTGTGTGTGAAGGTGAATCTATGTGGAGGTCAGAGGGCAATTTTCTAGAGTCAGCTCTCCTTCCTGGGATGGAACTCAAGTTGTCAGCCTTGCAGGGCAAAGCACTTTTATCCACCAAGCTGTCTCATTGGTCCTTTAATATTAAGGTTTTTGATCTGTGTTGAATTTGTTTTTATATAGGGTGAGAGAGGTGGACCTATTTTCATTCTACATGTGGATATCCCATTTTGATAATCTTTTTCCAGCACCAAAGAGACTTCCCCCCCTCCCCCGTCAATGTGTTTGACATCTTTGTCAAAACTTAAGTGGTTGTGTTACCAAGATCTTGCTCTGGCCTCATATTGGTATTTTGTCATGTGTTGTTTAAGTTCACTGAGTAGCTGACTCTGAAAGTGGGATTCTGCAACCCCTGCCCCCACTTCAGACCTGTATTAGGATTCTCTAGAGAAACAGAACCAATAGAAAAAAAAAATTGTGCATATATACATATATGTATATTACACAGTACAGTAGAAATAGTAGCAACAGCTGCCTCACACCTGAGAACCCTGTCGTTGCTCAGTCCTTATGACTGAGTACCTTAGCAGTCCAGACACCCACAACAATGGCTGTCTCACACCATAGAGGCCAAGAACCTGATGATGGTTGCTAAGTTGATAAGGCTGGATTCCTCAACAGTCCCAGTCTGCTACTACTTGCTACTTGCTACTACTCAGTCCACATTGGGAGCCTGGAAATGCTGGTTCTCATACATTTTCTGTATGGCAATGGCAACAATAGGACAACTAACAATGGCAAGAGGGAATGCCAGGAGAGCAAAAGAAGAATCCGTGTCCTTTTTTTAAAAAATACTATTTTTATTTTATGTGTATGAGTGTATTGCCTACATGTAAGTGAGTGCACCCATGTTGTGCAATGCCATGGAGGTCAGAAGAGGGCTTTGGATTCCCCTGGAACTGGAGTTAAGGATGGCTTGCAGCCACCGTGTGAGTGCTAGGAATTGAACCCGGGTCCTCTACAAGAGCAGTCAGTGCTCTTAACTGCTGAGCCATCTCTCCAGCCCCCATCCATGCCCTTTTTATCTGGGCTGCAATCAGACCCACCCCAAATGTGTGTGACACATTCTGGTTGCATCCATGTCCTTTTTATCTGGGCTGCAACCAGAAAGTGTCACACACATTTGGGGTGGGTCTTCCCACAACAGTTAAGGCAATCAGGACAATCCTCAGTTGAGGCTCCCTGCCCAGGTGATTCTAAATTGTGTTAAAAGTTGGCATGTAAAATCATAAGACTCAAACACAGTGTCCTCCAAAGCCCCTTGTTGGATGGGCTTCTTCCCCTTCCTACCAACTCTGACATGTGATGGTTTGTCATTTTAAATTTTTTGTTTCTTTGTTGTACTTGATACATTTGTTGGGATAGATGTGACCAGTATTTTTTTTTCCCTTTTTAAAAATTATTTTTGTTCTGTTAGCCCCCATGTGGGTGCTAGGAACTAAACTCAGGTTTTCTGCAAAGAGCAGTCAGTGTTCTTAACAACTGAGCCATCTTTCCAGCCTTACATGACACATGCCTCTTTTGTCATGAATGGTTGGTTATTAAGCACCCCAAAAAGATCAGTATCTACTGTACACCAATCTTTCTTGGTCAGTTTCCACACATAAAACTTTTTCATACTTAAGCAAGCTAGTGGTCAAGAATAAACAGTACAGACACTGTATTTACTACATCTACTGCCAAGACCAGAACCTTCCTATTATATTCATCATTCTATTTTTGACATGTTCTCATTGATACACTACAAATTACGTTAGTTATTTTAATAGCTAAGGGGTTACAATGGTGAGAAATTTAAAATAGGTTATATATGACAGCAAGAAAATGCAGGTAGGAATTTCTAGTTTAAATGCCTGAGAACTTCCTTTAATTATCCTGTTTTCTTTAGCTACCACCTTAGTGGTTGATTATATTTGTTACCTGATTTATTGACCAGAGCTTTTTTTCTGACATTTATAGAGCTCTGACTTGTTTATCTTTTGCCATTGTGTATGGTAGTATTAGAACATTCCCTAGCTTGTCGTTGGTTTGCCCTTTATATTCCTCTCTGCTCTCATTGTTTGGTTTCTTGAATGGTTCCAGAGTTCTTGGAAGTTTTTGGTCTATTACGGAAACTATTACAAGTCAAAGCACCATAACTAAATGGCAACATTTTAGCCTGATTATCCATGTTACAAAGAACCTAAAATGATTGTGTAGTAATTTGAACTTTTAATTCTTTTGGACCTGTTTTATTTTCTAACTCCTTTAAATCTGAAAATCTTTAAAGTGGCACAAACCAGAGTCAGGAAGAGAAAATAGCAAGAATTTTGAAAGGCATTAGCCAAATGTCAGTTTGTTAGTTCTTTATAGCATATGACATATGCATAGGAGAAAACATCAAATATTACTTTGATAAAAACATATGTACCACATCCACCCATCAACCCTCAACCTCCCAACTTTAAATGTCTCAACTGACTTCAGAACGAAGTCATCATTAAATTATTCCAGTGTTTGGAAACAGCAGATGATAAGGTGCTTGATAAGAGGGAAATCACATTGCCTTATCTCTTCTGGGTAGTAAGTTGCTTAGGTAGATCAGTGTTGTGGGAACCCATGATAATATAAAGATTATTCAATAAATCTGTAAAATATTAGTGTTGCCAGAGACCAAAAAAAAAACCAAAACAAAACAAAACAAAACAAAAAAAAACTGCTGCAGTGCTACTTACCTAATGCATTTGATTGGCTATCAGACTGATCACCAAAGATATGATACAGCAAGAACTCTTGACAGTATGTGTATGAGCAAACACAGGAAGGAGAGGAAAGTGCACCACTGAGATCACTGTTGCATCTGAATACTCTACACTTCTATCCTGGTGTCTGTCTTCCCATTAAGCATTGGCTTGACTGTTGGGTTGTCTTGTTCACCTGATTATGTCAAGCCTTATAATGATTGTTCTTGTAAGCATTTATTTGATTCAGAAATATTCTCACATTCTGAATCCATTTTAAGAACCCCTTCCTTACTCTTTTCCTTAATGTGGCACCAATCCTCCAAGTCCCTTACATTCCAGCCAAACTAGTTCACTGTCCATGAGTATGCATAATCCCAATTTCATGCCAATTTTTCTGCAAGAAAAAAACATTCTACTTAAAGTTCTCCCACATAAGATTTTACTTCACTGTCCTTTGATGCCATCTTTGCACAAGACATTTAATGTCCTCCTCTATTCTTGACTAGTCATATATTATGCAGAACCACCTATAAACCAGGCTTGAACTGTTTTCCATCATCAGCTCATTATCCACACTGAATTCATGTTGAAGGAAGAATGCAGTGTGGCAGAAGAAAGCACAGGAATGTGATTAAGCTGTCTACTCATTTCTTCAGGACTGGTTCAGGACACTTCTGGATAATGGAACTCTAAGGATGTATCAATTGCAGTGGTTCCCAACTAAGGGTGATTTTATCTTTGAGAGACAAATTTCTCACAAAGTTCCCTTACATAATAACTGCTTTTGGCAAAAGAACTTCATTCATGAAAATGCAAATCTTTAGCTTATTTCCAGAAAGGAAAGTATAAAACATTACACAACAAGGTCACACATCAGTGGTATTACTGGATTAGCAGCTAAGAGTACTTGTGGTCATTTATTTCAAGCTTTATATGTATTCCCTTGGACAAGCACGCAAACATGGTGGCAAATTGGCTGACTGGAGCAATTGATAATTCCACAACTGAAGAATCAAGTTACTATGGTACATTGGGAGCCAGGAGCAATAATGAGCAAAGACAGCAAGTTGCTTCTGTAATAGACTCTCATTAGTCAAACATACTCAGTTAGTCAAACATAACTTTCCATGAGCAGAGGTTCAAATCCCTGAGAAATGAGGATTGAGTTACTTACTGGGTAAAAATCTCTACACAAGTTGGAAATCTGGGAGTACAGGAACCATCAAAGAAATATTGTATAAATTAAGTCAAATACTAGCCTTGAATCTTATAAACATTCAAATTTTTTATTTCATATTTTTTCCATCCTGTGTTGTATGTTGTGATGGTTAACATTGGTTGGTAATTTGCTACACTTGAGAATAAGAAACCTCAATTGGGTCATGTCTGTGAGGCATTTTCTTAATTGCTAACTGGCGTAGACACTGTGTGCAGTACCATCCCTAGGCAAAGTGGGCCTGGGCTACATAAGAAAGATAACTAAATGTGCACTTGGAAGCAGGCTAGTAAGCTATGTTTCTCCATGATTTCTGCACTGGGGTTCAGCCTTGGCTTCTCAATGATGGACTATAATATGAAAGCTGAAATAATCCCTTTCATCTGGAGTTGGTTTTGGTCATGGTACTTATCACAGCAATAGAAGCAATATGCTGTCTTTGCTCATATTGCTCCTGGCTCACAATTTACCATGAAATCTTTAGAGTTTGATTCTGGTTTATATTGTGATATTAATATGAGATCTTGGCACCAGAAAAGGTTATGGTTTAACAGTGATATGCTTGTGTATCAAGGAGGAGTGGGCATGTGATAGCTCATCTTGGTTGTCAACACCTGTGAAGAAGAAAGCTCAGATGGGGCCTATTTCTCCATCAGATTGACATATAGGCATGCTTGTAGGGTCATTTCCTTGATTACTAGTTGATGTACCAGGGCACAACCCATTGTTGGTGGTTCCATCCCTAGGCAGGTAGGCCTGAGCTGTGTAAGTAAGGTAGCCGAATGTGAGCCTGAGTCCCAGCCAGTAATTAGTATCCTCCATGGTTTCTGTTCCAGGTTCTTGCCTTGAGTTCCTGCTGTGCCTTCCCTTGATGATAAATTGTAACTTGTAAACTGAAATAAACCATCACCTCCTCACGTGGCTTTTGGTGATGCTTATCATATCAACAGAAAGCAAATGAACATATGCAGTTAAACTAATTTCTCTTTATTTTTCCCTCATTTTCCACCATTATTGCCTGTAGAATTTTTTATACTAGCTAAATTTATAATACACTGAATAGATTGCAGAATATTGTGATAGGATTACTACAAAACTGGAGAAGAAAGGGTATCCCTTGAGCTCTTGCATGTGGCACTGAATCCAGTCACCTATGAGACTTAATGGTATTGCATTCTCAGCTGAAGGATAAATGTTTGTATGATGTGAGGTGAGATTGCTTTCAAAAGTTGTATTAGCTAGGGTTCTCCAAAGAAACAGAACCAGTAGAATGAATATATATGTATAAAGATTTATCAGCTTAGCTCACAGGATAGAGTCTGAGTAGTCCAACAACGGCTGCACCACACTGGAGATGCTGAGAATCCATAGTTGCTCAGTCCACGGGGCTGGATGTCTCAGTAGTCCCAATCTGGTGCTGAAGGTCTGACAAATTCCAATAGATCAGCTAGTCTTCAGTCTACAGCAGCAAGAGGAACTCAGCAGCAAGAAGCCAGGCGTTCTCTGCCTTGGCCTTTTATACAGGCTGCCATCAGAAGGTAACACCCACATTTAGGTTGTGTCTTCCAGCTTCAGATGATCCAATCAAGAAGATCTCTTTGATTTCAGTTAATCCCAGATCCAGTCAAGTTGATACCAAGGATTAGCCATCAAAAATGTTATGGAAGAAATGGTTTTGCATGTCTTAGGCAAAGGAATATGCTGTAGTGGGTATTTTGTTATTGAGCTCATTTGTATCTTAGGAGAAATTCTTGTTATTTGTTGGAGGCAAGGTAACATGATCTGAGACTTCTAAAGTTTTTAACTGACACAGATAAATAAAAATTACATATATGTTCTGTTTAGCTGCCTATTGCTGTGATAAAACACTCTGGCCAAAACCAACTTGGGAGGAAAGGGTTTATTTGGCATACAGCTCACAGTCCTTCATCAAGGCCCAGCCTGTATTCTTATAGAACCCAGGACCACCTGACCAGGGGTGGCACTATGTACAGTGGGTTGAGCTCTCCCACACTTAAAAATTGAGAAAATGGAAAGACCGCTGCAGTCATCTCTCCTACCCACAGGCCTCTCTCCGGGGAAAGTCCATCAAGCCCTCTGCGGCTTAACTCCCCCAGCCTAGTTCACCCTCCCATCATCCCCACCGGTCTCTCCTAATTTGGGTCCTGTCCCATTCCTTGTCTTGGGGCCCCAGACACCTGAGGAACCAATACTGCTTCCTGATCCTTTTCATCAAGACCAATGTAGTGCCTTCTCTAGGCCCCAAGAGCACTGCTTCTGGGCCTGGCCCGGCCCTCACCTCCCTCTGCTTCCCAGGACCTGCACGACCCACCAGCCTCTTTCTGGGACATGGGAGCTGACCTTTCTTCTTCCTGATCCTTTGCATCCAGACCGACCCAGCTCCTCAGAGCAGTCCCCAGGAGTCCTTGGGGCCTCTTCCTGCCCGATCTGCCTTTGCATCTCTGGGTGGCACAGCCACCAGCTGCCCTAGACCAGCATCTTTCCGGGGCCAGGCTCCCAGGCCATTCCAACCCCCAAATTCCTGAAGCCAAAATCATTCCTGGAGAGATCCAGACCTTAGAAGAAAGCCTGAAAACATCTGATCCTCATCTGAAATGGGTCTCTGTTGGAACTCCTGACGACAAAAGCATTCCGGCCACTCCAGTCAAAAGAGAGAACTGGAAGCTTAGACGAACCAGCTTTTCATGCCCAAAAAAAGAACCACAAAGACACATAAAGGTCACAAAAAGAAACAGATCAAACCTGAAGGCCTGAGTTCCACACAAGAATCAGAAGCTACAAAAGAAATTCACATGTCATATTCACAGAGAAGAAATAACATGAAAAAACTAACATATCCCCACCAAATACCAATAGTCCTCTAGAGGAGTACAATGAGAACCCCCTAGAGATAATGCAGGACATGGAACTCAAAAGAACAATTGTAAACATGATGAAAGAATTCAGTGAATCTAAAGAACACACACACACACAAAAAAAAAACAATTGAAGGAAGAAAGGGATAAACTTCTGAATGAATTCAGAAAAGAGAAATATTGAAGAATACTCAGGCTGAAATGAAGAAGGAAGTGAAATACTCAGTAATCCAATTGGAAACTATGGGAGAAAGCCTTACCAATAGGATAAATGAAATAGAAAACAGAGTATCAAGTCTGGAAGATAAAGTGGACAAACTACACCACTCAAGCAAAGATTATGAAAAAATTAAGAAATCACAAGAATGGAACATGCAGGAGTTGTGTGACACCATAAAAAGACCAAACTTACCAATCATAGGGATACAGGAAAGAAAAGAATCCCAAGATAATGGCATGGACCAGATCTTCAACAGAATGGAAGAAAATTTCCCAAAATTAAAGACATGCCCATACAAATACAAGAAGGATATAGAACACAAAACAGAGAGGACCAGAAAAGAAACTCCATGGCACATCATATTAATAACACTACATGTACAAAACAGACAATTCTGAAAGCTGCAAAAGAGAAACAAGTCACATATAAAGGAAAGCCCATTAGGATCACAGCTGACTTTTCAGTGCAAACTATGAAAGCCAGAAGAGCCTGGACCAAAGTATTCCCAGTGTTAAATGACCACAGATGCCAACCCAGATTACTATACCCAGCCAAAATATCTATTATAGTTGAAGGGAAAAGAAAAATCTTCCATGACATAAATAGCGTGAAGGGATTCATGCCCACAAAACCAGCCCTTCAGAGAGTTGGATAAGAGCTGAAGAAGGGAATGACTATACCCAAGGGACTGCGGAAAGAAATCCAATGAAGGTATAACTGTGGAAAAGTACAGCTATATCAAGAATGTAAATAGAAAAGTGACAGGACTCAATACCCATCTTTCATCAATAACTTTAAATATTAATGGACTGAACTCCCCAGTCAAAAGACACAGACTAGGTGAATGGATTAAGAAACGAAACCCATCTTTTTGTTGTCTGCAAGAAACTCATCTCACTTTCAAGGACAGACACTATCTCGAAGTGAAAGGATGGAAAAAAATATACCAAGCAAATGGCACTAAGAAAAAAGCAGGTGTAGCAATTCTAATATGTGACAAAATAGATTTTAAAACTAAGAAGAGACAAAGAGGGACACTTCATTTTGATCAAAGGAACAATGAATCAAGAAGATATTACAATCATGAACATATATTCACCAAACTCTGGTGCACCCAACTTCATAAAAACAATACTACAGGACTTTAAGATCCAGATTAACCCCAACTCATTAATAGTAGGTGGCTTCAATACCCCACTGTCTCCATTAGATAGGTCAACAGCACAGAGAGTTCACAGAGAGACATCTGAATTAAACAATACTGTATATCAAATGGACTTAACAGACATCTACCAAGTATTCCACCCAAAGGCAAATGACATGCTTTCTACTCAGCACCCCACGGAACCTTCTCCAAAATCGACTATATACTGGGGCACAAAACAAACTTCAAAAAATACAAAAAGATTGAAATAATTCCATGCATTTTATCAGACCACAATGCAATCAACACCCGAAGAAACCCTAATCACCGAACACATGGAAACTAAACAACACACTACTGAATGATGAATTGGTCAAAAGAGAAATTAAGAAAGAAAAGTATTCCTGGAGGAACTAAATGAAAAGGACAACACAACACAACAATACCACTGGAACACACTGAAAGCTGTCCTTAGAGGGATGTTTATAGCTCTAAGTGCCTATATCAAAAAATCAGAAAGAACACAAATAAATGACTTAACACTGCAACTCAACACACTTGAAAAGCAACAGCA
>NW_008338108.1:436691-437256 GCF_000622305.1 Nannospalax galili
AATGAATCTAAGCGCTGATTCTTGGAAAGGTTAAACAAGAGAGAAACTTAGCCCAGTTAACCAAATGAAATAAAGAGCACCTCCAAATCAAAATCAGAGAAGAAAGGGGAAACACCACAACAGACACCAGAAAGATACAGAATATTATAAGGGAATACTTTAAAAACCTATATGCTACTAAATTTGAAAACCTAAAAGAAATGGATGGATATCTAATGGCATGGGAACCACCAAAACTAAACCAAGAATAGATTAACATCTTAAACAGACCCATAACACAAAAAGAAATTTAAACAATAATACAAAACCTCCCAGCTAATAAAAAGCCCAGGACCAGATGGATTTACAGCAGAATTCTATCAGACATTTAAAGAAGATCTGCATCCAATACTACTTTATTTATTCACAAAGATAGAAATGGAGAACTTCCAAATTCCTTCTATGAAGCCAGCAGCACTCTAATACCAAAGCCAGGTAAAGATACAACCAAAAAACAAAACCAGAGACCCATATCCTTAATGAACATAGATGCAAAAATTCTCAACAAAATACTTGAAAACTGAAT
>NW_008338108.1:438073-471034 GCF_000622305.1 Nannospalax galili
TATAGATTCAATGCAATATTAAGCAAAACCCTTATGATATTCTTCACAGAAACAGAAGAATCAATCCAGATTCATATGGAAGCACAAAAGACCTCAGATAGCCAAAACAAACTGAGCACTAAGAGCAATGCCTGGGGTATTACTATACCAGATTTCAAGCTGTATTACAGAGCTATAGTCATAAAAACAACATGGTACTGGCACAAAAATAGACCCATAGACCAATGGAACAAAATTGAAGATCCAAATATGAGTATATGCAATTTTAGCCACCTGATATTTGACAGATGGGCCAAGAACATTAACTGGAAGAAAGACAGCATGTTCAGCAAATGGTGCTGGCAAAGCTGGATCTCCACTTATAGAAGAATGAAACTAAACCCCTATCTTTCACCTGCACAAAAGTCAATTCCAAATGGCTCAAAGACCTCAATGTAAAGCCTGAAACTCTGAAACTGTTAGAAGAAAACATTGGGAAAAACCTACAAGATATAGGTGTAGGAAAGGACTTTCTAAACTGGACACCAATAGCCCAGGAAACAAGGGCAAGAATTAACAAATGGGACCTATTAAACTAAAAAGCTTCTGTACATTGAAGGAGACAACCAGGGAAACAAACAGAAAACCCACAGAATGGGAGAAAATCTTCACCAGCTGCGGGGGCCTGAGGCCAGGGGCAAGGCAAGAAGGCGCCTAGAGGAAACAGCCAGGGCATGACCAGACTTGTTTGGCGCCTAGAGGAAGTGGCCGGGGTGCGGCCAGACTTGTTTTGAAGAATCGCTAATTGGCTTCTGTCATTTCCATGCATCTTGGCAGCATGTGATCACTTCGTGAATGCTATGCAGTGCTATGGAGAGGAGACTGCATGCTCAAGTTGACTTTTAACATGATTGGACTCTTGGTTGGGGAGGGGATTTTCCTTTGTGGTTTTTGTCTTCATAAGCCCTGTAACGCCTGCAATAAACAAGTTCCTGCTTGAGTGGCTCCCTGTTGCGTCTGATTGTCTCCCAGGGAGGCTGTGGGTAACGAGCGGACAGCTCACCTCCCTTTCCCCTGCTCCTATGTCGGGGCAGGATCCCCGACATCTGGTGCCCAATGTGGGGCTTGAAGACCACTCGGACCCGCTACAGTAGCTGATCGCCGGGGCTAATTGGGTGAGTACTGAGGGAAGTAAGACCCCAAGAGATGGGTAACGCAACGAGTAAAAGTGAGGACCCGGCCCTCATGGCACTGAGACATATACTGAGATCCAAGGGGTTAGAGCAGTCCGATTCCTCATCAAAGAAGGTCTGGGAGGCCGCCCTGTGCCTCGCTCCCTGGTTGCCCACCGGCAATTTATTCCAGGGGTCTACCTGGGACTGGCTCACAAGGCAGAGATCAGCAGAGGGGAGGATTCACCCTTGGGGTTTTACCCCACAATCTCAGCCCTGAAGTCATGTTTTCAACCTGATCTGACTCCCGGGCATACCAGCCTTTGCCAGGTGGATAAGGTCTCAGGGGAAGATCAATGTATCACGTTTGATGAGGAGAGAGCCCAACGATTGAAAGTGAAACCAAAGCATATACTATGGAGAGATCTGGAAGGGGGGGTGACAAGAACGGGGGAGAAAAGGGGGGTGACAAGAATGGAGAAGTCGGGATGAATATGAGGGAGCAGAGCTCTCTGCTCCCATGGGACTGGACCAGGCTTTCCCGGTAAACATCAACCCCAGACCCCAGCACCTGGCCACCTGGTACCCTTGGGAGGCTGAAGATCTTAAAGAATTAAAGAAGGCAGTGGCCGAGGATGGCCCCGGGTCCCCCTCGGTCGACACCTTTCTCCAGAGCTTGGTATATCAACCCTGTATGGCCAAAGACTGGATGGATCTAGCCAAGGCAGTCCTCCCCAGCCCCTTGTTTATTAAATGGGAGGCACTATACCGAGAGGAATGTTGGGTCCAGGTGGATAATAACCGTGACACAAACCCCCCTGTCCCTATCACTTTCAGCATGCTGACAGGGACCACGGATGCCTTTGCCATGGGTGCCCAGCAGGCAGCACTTCTGCCACCGAATACGGAACAGGTCAAGGCCCTTGGCCTCAAGGTCTGGCATAAATTGGATATGGGCTCTACAGAGCCGCCCATATCGGGGATCCATCAAAGCTCAGGGGTGCCATTACATGAGTTTGTAGATAGGGTTGAAAAGAGTCTAAGCAGAAAGTTTCCCCTTGGGCTGCTCAGAGAACAGTTCATAAAAATGCTAGTATGGGATGGTGTGAATGCTGACCATAAGGTCGCCTGCACGGGGTTAAAGGACCATTCCATGAGCAGCTGGATTGTGGCCTCAAAGGACATAGGGATCAAAACAAAGGCGACCGAGGCTATGGCCACGGTCCTCAAGACACAGAGGCTCTAGCTACAGCCTTTAGAGAAGCCCTCACAGGCCTAGGGCCGCAGGATAGGTGCCCCAGGGCTGAGGACCAGAAATGTTTTGTGTGTGGCCAGTCCAGACACATAGAGACTGCCTGCAAGGGAAAGCCCCTCTCAAGGTGGAGGGGGACAAGCCCAGGGCCCCATGCCCATGCTGTCGCAAGGGGTTTCATTGGAAAAAGGACTGCTGGTCCAGGTATGATGTGAATGGCAAACCTTTAAACTAGGTTTGGGGCAACCCTCAGCCCCGTCACCAAAAGGGGGAGGGTGTACAGGCCCTGGAGGGCTCACCGCCCACTGGACGGTCCCTATTATCCCGGGGCTCCTCCCTAAGATAGACATCTTGATAGATGGGTGGAGGTTCCGGGGCATTATTGACACCGGGGCAGATAGGACCATCCTGAGGAAGGAAGAAGTCCCCAGAAGGTGGCTCCTCGAGCCTGGCCCACAGGTGATGGGTGTCACTGGCACCATGCCATCATGGGAGCTTAAAAATTGGCTCTGTTGGCAGGACCCGGATGGTACTAAGGGGGAGATCAGACCTTTGGTGGCTGAGGGGCTTTCCTACAACCTCTTCGGGAGAGACCTCCTGGGGGGGGGCGGATGTTTTTGTACCCACGGACAATAAGGAGTTTATCAAGGGGCTCCTCGATGATGAGGGAATAAACAGGGTTAGACACCCCCTTGACCGCCTCTCAAACTACAGGGGGGAGGAGTCCGAGTCTCCCCGGGTCCACCCCCAATCCTAGAGGCCCCTGTTCCTCAAGTTCCTGCAATCCGATGGTCCCCAGGGAGTCTGGTTTGGGTGGAACAGTGGCCCTTGACCGAGACAAAGCTCCAGGCTTTGAGGCATATTATACAGGAACAACTTATGCTGGGGCATATCTGCCCCTTCATGAGCCCTTGGAACAACCCTGTTTTTGTCACAAAAAAGTCATCTGGCCAATGGAGGATGCTACAGGACCTCCACAAGGTCAATGCCAGAATGACCCTGGAGGGAGTCCCCTTGAGAGGACTGCCCTGGATACCCGCTATCCCCTCAGATCTATTTCTCATAGTTATAGATATCAAAGACTGCTTTTTCTCTATCCCCCTGCAACCCCAAGATTGCAAGAAGTTTGCCTTCTCTGTGCCTTCCATGAACTTTAGCATGCCTGATGAAAGGTACGAATGGACAGTCTTGCCCCAAGCCATGGCCAATAGCCCAGCTTTCTGTCAGAGCTTTGTAAGGGCTTTCTTGAGCCCAACAGAGTCTTTTCCACATGCTACTGTATATGCCTACATGGATGATATAATTTTGGGGGCACCAAATCTCCACCAATTGCAGGAATTATATGGGGTCACCCAAAAATGCCTCCAGGCGGGAGGGCTTCAAGTGTCCTCGGACAAAATACAGACTGTCGCCCCCTTTAAGATTCTGGGGACTACACTGTTCATGGAGGGGGTGAGTCCCTTAAAGCTACAACTGGCTATTAAACATAATATGACCCTGACAGAACTTCAAAAACTATTGGGGGAGATTAACTGGCTATGGTCCTGGATGCCCGTCTCTACTGAGACACTGGAGCCCCTGTTCCAATTGTTGGTAGGCAAACAGCCATCAGAGCTAATCCATCTGAACCCACAACACCTAGACATTTTACAGAGGTTCCAGGAGGCTCTGGCCCAAACCCAACTGGCCCGCTATATGCCTGGAAACGATGTTGAACTATGGGTGCTCTCCGGTGAGGCCCTGATGACATCTGTCCTCACACAAAGGGGGAGGCCCCTCCAATGGGTGCATACCTCCCTAGGAGGCACTCCACGGGTGTATACACCCACGGGCCAGTTGGCTGACCTAATTGAGAAAGGACGGGATATAGCCCTGAGACATTATGGCATTGACCCCCACGAGATTATTATCCCTTATTGGCTAAAGGACTTTGAATGGCTCTGCAGAAACAGCAGCCAAATGGCCATAGCCTTGGAGGGCTTTCTGGGAAAGTTGGACTGTCATTATGGCCCTCACAAATGGGTAACCTCCTTTCGCACCTTCCACTGGGGGACCCTCAGGCTTTTTGTCAAAAACCCTCTGACGAAGGCGTATAATGTGTTTATTGATGGAGGAAAATTTGGAGCTGCTGTAGTAATTTACCCGGTGGTAGGAACAGAACCAAAAACATACATTTACACTTGCAAGGGCTCTGCTCAATTTAAAGAACTCATGGCCATTGCCCTAGCCTTGTCCAAAGTAGATGACCCCATACACTTGTTTTCTGACAGCCTATATGTAGTCAACCTTCTCCCGGGATTATTAAATTCTCATATTCGGCTAGATGATAACCCTACTACCCCCCTAATGATCCAGGTTCGAACACTGTTAACAGAAAGAAGGGCCCCAAGTTCTTATAACACCTTAGGGGCCACCAAGGACTGCCTGGGTTCCTCTCCCAGGGCAATGCAGAGGCAGACAAAATGGTTTCTACCCATATCCTATCAGCAGGCCTAGAGAAAGCTCAACAACTACATAATCATACCCATGTAAATTGGCGGGGACTCCATAAGAGGTTCCCTCAAGTCCCATAGCAGTGGAGGGGGTTGGGGACAGTGCACCCCATCACCAGGCGCTATCCTTATGGAACCTCACTTTAAAAAAAAAAAAAGGTAGGGGGTACCTGTAAGTCTTGTCAACCTTTTCTGCAGGTGCCACCCTTCCAACAACCAGGGGCAAACCCTAGGGGCTGAAGCCTGACTCTCTTTGGCAGACAGATGTCACACATTACGTTCCTTTTGGAAAACTCAAGTATGTTTTCATGTCTATTGACATGTTCTCACATGCCTGTTGGGCTACCACCCATACAGGAGAAAAGTCTAGACATGCTCAGTCTCACTTCCTCCAGTGCTTCGCTATGCTGGGATTACCTCAAAGGATTAAAACTGACAATGGACCATGCTTCATAAGTAAAAGCTTACAGGACTTCTCTTTATGGGGAATCCACCATAACATGGGGATCCCCTATAACTCCCAGGGCCAAGCTATCATAGAACATAGCCATCAGGACCTAAAGACCCAATTACAAAAACAAAAAGGGAAAGTAAGGCCCCACCAACAGCTAGGTTCAGCCTTATTTACCATCAATATCCTCAATTTTCAAAAAGGTCAATTGGAATCTCGATTCCAAAAACATTGGGGGTAGGAGCAAAGACCAGAGGTACGGGTCAGATGGAAGGATCCAGTAACAGGACCTGCTCCTTACTATGGGCAGGGGGTTTGGATGCATCTTTCCCATGGATGAACCCCAACCCATCTGGGTACCTGCAAGGAATCTAAAGATGCAGGAATAACCCTGTCCCAAAGGTAATAGCCCTTTGAGGAGGATTTCTGTGTCTTACAGGATGGAGTATTTTGGATGGAAGGCTTTCATTGCTGTGCTTCCCGCTGCTGCCCTGGCCATCATCATCTTTATCATTACCATCATTATTCAAGATCTGATCAATAGATGATTGACCAAAATCTGTCAATAATGGTACTCCTTCTCCTGCTAGCCATCTGTCGGATAAAAGCCGAAGACCTCTGGGCCTTGGTCCCTTCCCCACCTATACTCTTGCCTTTCTCTTAAGTGAAGAGCTGGCAATTACCAAAGACATGGCTCTGCTAGCTTGTGACCCTTGCTTTAGGTCACTTTGTCTCACCCCTTCAATATTACTGACCAATTAGATTATTGCTCTAAATTATACCTGGGCCCAGGTCCTATCAATGGACTCCTCCTTTTTTAGTAAGGTATAAGAGCATGTTTCTAATGCTTGTGCTAGCTTTTGTTTTCCTCAGGTGTCTCTTCTCAGTTATCAGAAGACAAAGACAGACGAAGAAAGTCCTGGTCCAACTTGCCCTGGCCACCCAATCCCCCTCGAGCCCCTCCTCAAGACAAATCCAGGCATGGATGCTTGAGCTAGCCTGAGGGCCCAGGTTTTTTTGCCCCCTTATGGGATAGACCCCCGAAACTAAATGCGTGGCTAATCCCAATGATGGGTAAGACCCTCCTAGACTGATGAACCTAAGACAGGGTCCATGAGGGCAGTCATGGTTACCCAAGGATGGGCAACTTCAGCACCTGAGGAGAGGCAACCTAAGACAGGAAGTCCATAGCAGCAGAGGGGGAAGGGGACAGTGCTCCCCATCCCTGGGGCTATCTTTGAGGAACCTCACTTTTAAAACAAGACAGGGAGAGATGCAGGGGCCTGAGGCCAGGGGCGAGGCAAGAAGGTGCCTAGAGGAAATGGCCGGGGCATGACCAGACTTGTTTGGTGCCTAGAGGAAGTGGCTGGGGTGTGGCCAGACTTGTTTTGAAGAGTCGCTAATTGGCTCCTGTCATTTCCGTGCATCTTGGCAGCACGTGATCACTTCGTGAACGCTATGCTGTGCTATGGAGAGGAGACTGCATGCTCAAGTTGACCTTTAACATGATTGGACTCTTGGTTGGGGAGGGGATTTTCCTTTGTGGTTTTTGCCTTCAAAGCCCTGTAACGCCTGCAATAAACGAGTTCCTGCTTGACTGCTTCCCTGTCGCATCTGATTGTCTCCCGGGAAGGCTGCGTGTAACGGGCGGACAGCTCACCTCCCTTTCCCCGGCTCCTGTGTCCCCGACAGGACAACCCAGTGAAACATCCAACACAGGTTTAATAAACAGAATTTATAAAGAACTCAAAAAACAGAGAACCAAGACAAGAAACAACCCAATTAAAAGATGGACTAAGGAGTTGAACAGAGAGTTCTCAAAAGAAGTAAAGATGGCTATGAAACATCTTACAAGATGTTCAACATCACTAATAATTCGGGAAATGCAAATTAAAACCACTTTTAATATTCCACCTTACCCCAGTCTGACTGGCTAAGATCAAGAAAACAAATGATACCAAATGTTGGAGAGGATGTGGGGAAAGGGGAGCACTCATCCACTGCTGGTGGGGCTGCAAACTGGTTCAACCTGAAAGGAAAGCAGTGTGGAGAACTCTTAAAAAACTACAAATGAACCTACCATTTGACCCAGTTATACCACTCCTTGGCATATATCCAAAGAACTCATGCTATTGAAGAGACACTTGTACATCCATGTTTGTTGCTGCTCTTTTCACAATAGCTAAGAGATGGAAGTAACCTAAGTGTCCCTCAATTGATGAGTGGATAATGAAAATGTGGTTCATTTATATGATGGAGTTTTACTCAGCAGTAAAGAAAGATGAAATCATGAAATTTCAGGTAAATGGATGGAACTAGAAACTGTATTACTAAGTAAAGTAACACAGACTCAGAAAAAAAAATCGGCATATGTTCTCCCTCGTATGTTCATCCTAGAGCCAGACTCTGATAAATAATTATGCAACCAGACATAATTACAGGAACAAGGATAATGGAAAGGAAACAGGGAGGTAAAGGAAAAGAAACAACCTGAAAGAGAAGAACAGTAGGAAACAGGCCTTAATAAGGGAGATATAGATAAAGATTGGGTTAGTTTAAGGGAGGTGAGAGGGAAGGGTGTACAAGGAACCTAGGGGATAAAGGGAAAGAAGGAGCTCAAGAGAGGTAGGACTACAGGAGAAGGGTATTATTAAGGGAGAAAAGGGGGAAAATGAGTGCACCTTAAGTGGGAAAACCATGATGGAGGGATGAGACAATGTGAGAGATAAAAATGCCTAGCTAGTTTTGAAAGCCAGTGAGAACCATATTACTCCTACAACATACTGACAAATTATACATAGCAGATCAAATAATATATGTCTAGGTAAGGTTTATCTGAGAACAACTGGTCTTTGCCCAAGATTTATCTACATGGCACACAGTAATTAAGAATAACAGACTGGTGGAGCTAACCTTCTTGGGTGTTTAACAGACATACTTTGAGATCTATAATAATTCGGTCAGAGGGACATATAGGACACTTTTTGCTCCTTGCCCTCCTAGGTCAACTAGTTCCAGGGGACTATGAGCATCTCTCAAAATGTCCTATAATGGTAGTGGGTCACCTGTCCTCTTGATCAAGAAGGCCAAGGAGACCCCACCAGATGGACTTGAACCAGTGTCCAGTCTATAAAGAGGAGGGTCAACACAGAGGAATCATTTCCTCCATGCTTCCAAGCGAAGCCAACCATGGTCGAGCAGGACCTTTGACTTATCTTCACATAGGCGGAACTGGTAAAAGAAAGGAGCCAGGGCTCCTCCCAAGCCCATGTGACTGCTGAGGAACAGATCCTCAAAGGATCTTAAGAGTAAAAATAAATTGATTTTTCTGGGCCGACAGTATGGCCTTAAATACCCAAAAGGAAAGTATAACCAAAGATTAAAGGGGCCAATATAATTTCATAAGAGTCCATATGTATAGCTAAAGGCTACATAACAAGCAACAATGCCAGACAGGCAATACCTTCTTTTGAGTTGTTGGCCAAGGTGGCCAAAGGGATTACCAGATAGTACCCCAGCATAAAACTGGGAAATTGAACAGCAGACCCCAATATTATCCAAAGGAATATTGACAACTGATTACTGCTAGATGAGGAACAGCTGACCCTCCTAAAACAAAGACCTCTAGATAGGCTGACTAGATTCACCAGAAGGGCAAGCATTGGGGATTGGCTGGGGGTGCCAACAACACAGCAGACAGTGGCAGGGATATCAGAGTATAAGGGCTCCAGTGGGAGGAGGGAGGCATGGGAGGTGCTACCTGGGAAGTGGGTGTATAAATAAAAAAAAATTCTCCAAAGCATAAAAATTTGCTCCTTAATAATTAGTAGATTTGAAAAACATTACCATTGAAATCTACCTGATGACTTTATATCCATGCTCAGATGCCAAGGAGCTCAGAAAGTAACCGACTATGACTAGTAATAATCAGATATATAGAGATTAGAAACGGATGTGCATCTTAGTGTTAATTTTATTAATAATGAATTTTTCTGTATGAAACTATTTTAATAATGAAATGAAGGTCTTTTTCAAAGTATAAAACCTCATTTAATTTTATGTCATAAGGTTTATATGGAATACAATATTGTATAACTGAATTAATTCAACTGTAAACCTAAAAATTTACAGCCAATTTTGAAAGAGAAGCATCTTAGCTCTGGAAATTGTTATTGAATATGTCAATGCTGTTGTAATGAAATGCTTCTTATAATTATATGGTTATTAAACAAATAATTTAAAATAAAAAAGAAATTGAGAAAGTGCCTCTCAGACATGCCCACAGGCCAATTCAATATAGGTAATTCCCCAATTGTGGTTTCTTCTTCCCAGGTGTGTCAAATCCAGCACAACTTGGGACACAAACCCATCAGTATTAAACCATAACCTTTCCATTTCTTGTCCCCAAGATCTAATGTTAATATTACAATATAAAATACAGTCCAGCTTTTAGAAGACCTACAGTCTGTTAAAATTCCAAATTAAAAGTGCAAGTTTTCTTTAAAAGTCCAAAGTCTCTCAATGGTGGGCTCTTGTAAAAAATAAAAAAAACAAGTTGCATACTTTTTAGTTCAAAAGGGAAGAGTAGGAATGCTTAAGCAAAACCAAACTCCAGCATTGTAGTTCAATATCTGATGTCTGGAATATACTTGCAGTCTTCTGAGCTTGAAAAGGCTTGGGCAGCACTACTTCTCCTACTCTACCATTCACAGCACACACATCTTGTCTTATAGGTTCAGCTGAGCTCCATTTTACACCTGCCACTGTCCTTGGTGGTCATCCCTTGGTCCTAATTTTCTGAGGTTTTTATTGCAACTGAGGCTACACTCTCACTAATGGCCTCTCCTGTCCTCCAACCATGCCAAAACTCAAATTCCATGACATCTTCATGCCTTCAAAACCAGTACCAGGAGACTTATACATCACCAAGTCCAGCTTTCAGCTTGAGATGCAGCCTGGGCCCCTACTGGACCACAACTTCTATGTGTTGATCCTGAGGAAATACTTCCCAGAAGATTTCACCTCAGTGATGCTGTTCTTAATCACAACTGATCTTTAAGCTCTGGCTAACAAGCATCAATTATCCCAGTAGAGCAAAAGTTCCGCTTCAGGGATTGTTAATCACAGCTGATTCTTTAGCTTCAGCCAACTAGAAACTGCAGATTGTCTATTCAAATTATCACATAAACAGTCCTGATAGTCTTTGTTTCCCTTTGAACATCCCAAAACAGGCCTTCACCTTCTCCCATTTCTCTCAGAATTATCTTCCAGGTTTCCACAGAGCAGCTCACTAAGCTCCAAACACTCAACAGCTTTCCCAGCCCAAAGTTCTAAATACTAGCAAATGCTATTTCCACAATCCTATTAAAAAACATGATCAAGTCCATCACAGCAATAGCCCACTCTCTTGTACCAATTTCTATCCTAGTTTGTTTTCTATTGCTGCAACAAAACACTGACCACTAAGTTGGGAAGGAAAGGACTTCCAAGTGACAGCCCATCACCAATGGAAGCCAAGGCAGAAACTGAAGCAGAGACCATGGAGGAATGCTGCTCACTGGCTTGTTCCTCTGACTTGTGTCAAACCTCATTGTTCAATATTTCTTTACCCATCCCCGTCTAAGATTAGATATTTATTTCTCCTAGTTTGATTTCCCTTCTATGTAACCTTAGTGCCACAAATTGTGTGCTTCTGTTCAATCTTGGAACTGTGTGAATGTCATAATAAAATTTGGAGGTGTGGCTAGTTGTGTTATGAAATGAAAGTAGTAATGGTATGTGGCCATCTTTGTTAGTGGTTGGGCCAGTGATGGAATCCTATTTTCAAGCATGACCAATGTCTACTACCAAACTTCCCTTAGGATATTTTTTCTTTCTTTCTTTTATGATTCTGTCTTTTTGACTTTTCTAATAATTCTGTCATGTACTCCCTAACTATAGACAAAATTTCTTTCTAAGCTAGTCAAAATTAGATCCAATGTTTAAAAACAAGAATCAAGCATTCATTATGTTTTAACTCTCTACCAGTACTTTGTAAAAAATGTTTATTGAATTTTTTGCAGTTTTCATACAATATATTTTGACAATACATATGTCTCCTCCCCTATTCACACCTCCCCTTATTGCCCCCACCCAATCTAATATACTTATCCTATTATGTACATGATAAAACCTATAGAGTCTAATTTGTGTTCCCAAATGTCTTTCAGTGTGGGTTGATCCAGTGGAACCTGGTTAACTTACAAAGAGTCATGTCCTTAAAGAAACTGACATTCCCCACGCCCCCTCTCAATAGCCAATAGTTCCTCAGGTAGGTTTGAGGATTTTGCCCACTTCTTCACATCTATGCTGAAAATTTCTCATTTGAGCTTTCATGGGACTTATGCATGCTGTCACAACACTGTGAGTTTGTTCGGGTAACTGACCAGCTGTCTGGAAAACTATTTACCTGTGGTTGTCTCTCAACTGTGGCTCTTATAAACTTTCTACCACATTTTCTGCAGTGATCCCTGAGCCTTGAGAGGCAGAAATTTGATATAGATATCATATTCAGGGATAAGCACTCTTCAGAATCTTGTTCTCTGCACTTTGGTAAGTTGTGTATTTCTGTGTTAATCACCATCTACTGCAAAAGGAAGCTTCTGGTGAGAGGTAAGAGATGCATTAATCTATGGGAATAACAACACATCATTAGGAATCACTTTAATACAATAACAATTTAGTAGAAAACTAGTATTAGGCTCTCCCTATACCCTGTGACTTGTATAGCCTCAGATTCCTAGGCCTGATTATCATGGTCAAGTATGGGTTCCATCCTGTGAAGCTGACCTTAAATCCAATAAGAAAATGGTTGGTTATTCCCATAATATTCATGACACTATTGAACCAGTGAGCATATCTTGCCAAACCAATTATTTTAGTTCACAGGATTCACAGCTGGGTAAGTTTGATGGTTATCTTTTAGTTCCAGTATCATTCATAACAGCTTTTAATACTATGAAAGCTAGCCAATAGAGATTAAACTTTTAGTCAGCATGAGTTTGATTTCTCTTCATTTGTTCTACAGCTAATGCATGTAGTGTCTTCAGCAAAATTTTCTTACCATGAAGTTCTGATAGATAAATATTGCAGAGGCAATGACCAGTTTGAGGGTCTGTGGGAACCCTGGACAACAGCTTCAAGAGAGGGAGTTCATTCCTGGCATTGGGTTTTATTTTGTTAGCCTATGTCCACCATTACTTTTAAAAAAAATCTGTGTCTGTATATGTATGTGTACATGTGTGTGCAGGTACATGTGCACAGGTATGTGCATGTGTATGGAGATCAGAAATCAATATTGTGTGTTTTCTTCAATTGCTCTCCATCTAATTAAGAATATTTATTATTTTTATTTTATGTGTATGAGTGTATTGCTTGCATGTGTGTAAGTGCACCTGTGTTGTGCAATGCACACAGAGGTCAGAAGACAGCATCAGATCCTCTGGAACTGGAGTACAGATGGTTGTTAGCCACCATGAGTGTACTGAGAACTGAACCTGGGTCCTCTGCAAGTGCAGATAGTGCTCTTAATCATTGAGTCATCTCTCCACATAATTTTTAAGACAACGTCTTTAATGGAACCTGTAGCTTGCTTATTTGACTAGACTGGCTGGTCAGCGAGCCCCAGGGCTCCTCTTGTCCCCACCTCCCAAGCACTGGGATTACAGGTGTGCATTGCCAAGCTAGACCTTCTATGTGGTGCTAGGTATCAAACTCAGGTCTTCATGCTTATGTGGCAACCACTTTACTGACTGAGCTACCCCCACAAAGTTTGTCGAAAAAACTTTGTTTCACCCATGACATTGACAACATGGACTAATTTTTTACAATACTAGTAAAAAACACATTTAACCAGATTTACTACTTTATACTGACTTATATTCCTAGAGTCTTTTAGAATACTTTTATATGAAAACAGTATCTAAACTAAGTGTGGTAGGAACTTAGTAATTTAGTAGCAGATTTATTAAACACCTAATCTCCATAGAATTATAGTCATAAGGAAAACAAAATAAATTTTGAAGAAATGACTTCACCTCTTGTGTATCTTATAAATATATAAACAATAAGAATGCTAACTATGAACATATAGCCATTCCCTACACATGTACAAATATCTGTTTATACAAATCTAAAATTATTTTAAAATATAGAAAAGTAGAGGGACTCTCCAGTCACCCCATGTGGCCATGAGACCCGATTCTACTGCTTGACCCCTTGCCATCACCCAAAAGCTCCACTGTATTCTTCTGCTAGGGATCCCTTCTTCTTCCTGATCCTCGCCCTTCTTTTGGGATTTTCTAGGCCCCAGCTGGTTGCACACTCTGGACTCTCCAGTAGCCCCACAGGGCCCAGAGACCCAGGTAGCCTGTCCACACAATCCCTCCCATCATCTTAAAGCCCTGATGTCTACTGCCAGAGATCCTCACTTCTTCCTGGCTCTTCTTTCTCTCTTTGGGATATGCCAGACCCTGGCTGGCTGTACACCAGGGACTCTAAAGTCACCCCACATGGCCCAGAAACCCAGGTAGGCAGCCCCTACCTTCTTGCCATTATCCCAAAGTGCAGTTACCAGTTCTGTGCTAGCACCAGGAAAATATGGGTGGCTTCCTATTACCCTCCAGTTCCTGGTAAGCACCCCAGAAATATTCCCTTACTAGAAAACAATGCTCAAAGCCCACTTCCCTCCCTTACCACCATCACTTTGATCAGAGACTTAATAGGGTCCTGAGGCCTTGAACTTAGTAAGAATCCTCCAATCTGGCCTTCATCCCATACCTGCACTGTGGGTCAATGTAACATTTACCCCCAGATCCCTGTCAATTCCTGCCACCAAAGGACCACCTGTGGAACAGTGTCAGCCTTCTATAGATGTCTGAAGATTGGCAGTGAGAATCTACTAACTCTACAGAAGTTCTGCTCCTGGGCTCTGAGGTTCACATGTCCTTAGCTATAAAGGAACACGTCTTACACTCCATCCACACAGCAACACAGAGTTACCACAAGACTGAATACCAAACATCATTCAGCTGGCCCACAATATGATACATTAAGGTACCAGCAAACAAAGATCCAAAAACGTGCTCGACAAAGGTGAAACCAGATGACCATACCAGGAAACACCACAAACAACCTAACTCCAGATGACTAGGTTCAACCACAGAACCATAAGCAATATGATTAACCAAGACAATACATCTTTTCCAAAAAATCAATACACCCACTACAGTGTCCCCTGAGATCAACTTAGTTGTAGAATAAAAAAATGATTTTAAAATAGCAATTTTTATTTTCAGTGAACTTAAAGAGGACATGCATAACTACTGGAATGAAGACTGTGAAAACATAAATAACTGAATGAAAATAAAGAGAACAATCTAAGAAATTAAAATATGATAAGAAATTAGAATTTCTGAAAAAAAGCCAAACTGAAATAAAACATGGTAAAGTTGGCTTCATCTCAAACATGCAGGAATGGTTCAGCATACATACATCAATAAACGCAATTCACCACATAAACAGACTCAGTGATGGAAATCACATGATCATCTCAATGATTCTGAAAAGACCTTTGACAAAATCCAACATCAATTTATGATAAAAGTCATGGAATATATAGGGATACAGGAGTCATATCTTGATATAGTAAAATCAATATACAGCAAGTCCACATCATTCTAAATAGAAACTGAAAGTGTTTCCACTAAAATCAGAAATGAGGCAGAGATGTCCACTCTCTCTACTCCTGTTCAATGTAGTTCTTGCAGTATTAGCTAGAGAAATAAGTGAAGGAGATAAGAGAATACAAATTGGAAAGTAAGAAGTCAAAATATTTCTAGTTACAGATTATATGATTCTATACATAAAGACCCTGAAGACTCTACAGAAAACTCCCAGAGCTGATAAATTCAGCAAAGTAGCAGTGCACAAAATTAACAAATGAAAATCAGTACTCTTCCTATATACCACCAACAAGCATACTGAGAAATAGGAAGCAATCCAATTAAATTCTCAAAAATCATGAAATATTATGGAATAAATCTAATTAAGGAAATGAAGGAATTTAGTAAAATTTTAAGATATTGAAGAAATTGTCCAAGATAGGAAGAAGATAGCAGAAGATGGAAAGATCACCCATGCTTATGGATTAGTATAATTAATTTTGAGAAACTGACTCCTGTCGAAAGCAATCTACAGATTCAACCCAATTCCCAGTAAAATTCCGACACAATTCTTCACAGAAATTGAAAAAAAATAATCTCAAGCTTCATATGGAATCACAAGAAACCCAGGACAGCCAAAAAAACAATGAACAATAAAAGAAGAGATAGAGGCATCACTATACCTGATTTCAAATTCTACTGAAGAACTATAGTAATAAAAACAGCATTGCACCCACATAAAAACAGACATAGTGATCAAGATAATAAAACTGAGGAACCAGATTTAAGTCCATGCACTTACAGCTACTTGATTTTTGACAGAGGGACAAAAAGTACATGCTGGAGAAAAGATAGCGTATTCAACAAATGGTGCTTGTTAAACTAGATAGCTACATGTAGAGGAATGAAATTAGATTCCTAGTTCTCACCATGCACAAAACTCAACTCCAAATGGATCAAGGACCTCAACATAAGACATGATACCCTAAATCTGATATAGGAGAAAGTAGGAAATACACTGTAACTTATATTCAGGAAAGGAGTTTCTGAACAAGGATATGCTAGCACAGGTATTAAATCCACAATTGGAAAATCAGACTTCATGATACTAAAAAGCTTCTGTACAAAATAGGACACCATCAATCAAGTGAAGAGGCAATCTACAAAATAGGATAAAATCTTTACCAGCTATACCTCTGACGGAAGGTTAATATCTGGAACATACAAATAACTTTAAAAACCTAAACATAAAACCCAATTTAAAATAATGAGGCAAGGAACTAAATAGAGAGCTCTCAAAGGGTGAAACACAAATGCTGAGAAATATTTTTGAAAATGTTCAACATCTTTAGATATTAGGGAAACGCAAATTAAAACTACTTTGACATTTTGTCTTACCTCAGTCAGAATGGCTAAACAATAAATGCTGGCAAGGATGTGGGGAAAGGGGAACACTTATACACAGCTGATGGGACTGCAAACTGTTGTAGCCACTATGGAAATAAGTATGGAGATTCCTCCAAAAGCTAGAAATAGATCTACCACATGATTCATACATTCTACTCTTAGCATATATATACTCAAAGGACTCTATATCCTTCTACAGAAATACCTGTTTAGCCATGTTCATTGCTGCTATATTTGCAATAGCCAAGAAACGGAAACAAACTAGATGTCCATCAATTGACTAATAGACAATGAACGTATGGTACATTTACACAATGGAATATTATTCAACGGTTAAGAAAAATGAAATTCACAAGCAAATACTTAGAACTGGAAACATTCTGAGTGAGGTGTCTCAAACCAAAATACAAATTGTATGTTCTCTCTCTCATAAACTGATTCTAGCTTTGAATTCTTAAATAAGTGTGTTTCAATTTGAAAATCCACAGAGGTCAAGAAACTAGTAAGGGGCCATGGGGGTGGGACTTAATGGGAGGCATGTATACTGCAGTGATATAAAGGGGTAAAAGGAAGTATGGAGGGTTAAATGGGATGGGGAATGGGAAGGCAGGGCTGAAGAGGAAGTATAGGGAGGGATAACTAATACTAAAGGCCTTTTGAAAAAGTCATATAGAAACCTGCTGCTATAGAAGCTTCTTAAAATAAATACATAGACAATATAAAAAGTTTAATGGAGTCAGCCTATAATATGTGGACAATATCCCTACCAGACACCATAAACTAGCAAATAAAATGCCCAATACCAGGCATGGATTTCCTTTTTTAAAGCTATTGACAATGGATGCTATAGACCCTTGAACAATGCTACTTATTGTCCTTGCTCTTGGTTACCTTCCAGAATTCAATAAGAACCTATTGCTCTAAAGCACCTGATGCGGATGCTGGGAACCAAACTCAGGTCATCTGCAAGAGCAGTACACATTCCTAACCGCTGAGCCACCTCTCCAGCTACATAAGCTGGACTCTTAAACCATATCAATGAACATTTTTTAAGCTGTAGCATTAAAATGCATTTCCCTCAGAATGAATTTTTCACCCACACAATTTTTTTTACACTATACATAGATTAACTAGAAAATACGGATCTGAATTATACAACTGTTCCAAGTATTGACATTTTATTACAAGACATTTAAAAAATCATATTTGAGGGGGCTGGAAAGATGGCTCAGTGGTTAAGAACACTGGATGCTCTTGCAGAAGACCCGGGTTCAAATCGCAGCACCCACGTGGCAGCTAACAACGGTCTGTAACTCCAGTTTCAGGGGATCCGATGGCCTCTTCTGTCCTCCACGGGCATTTCATGACACAAGTGGACTTACCTACATGCAGGCAATACACGCAATACACGCATACACATAAAATAAAAATAACAGTAATAAAAGTATTTTTAAAAATCATATATATTAAATCAGTGCTTTTCAGATCAGAAAAGTCTTTATATATTTGAAAGCTATCAAGCTCATGGTGGTAGATGCAAGTTTCCAAAATTCTATGTTTTCTCTTAAAAGCTTAAATGTTAGCAGCAGCTGCAGGTGTTGTTTTCTGGAAGTGATACTTTTAATTTCTCATTTTAAAGACAATATCTGTCTAAAATAATTTGTCAGTCATTTTTCAAGAGAAAATGGTGTCCCATGAAGAGTAGGCATTGCAGCATGCAGCTCGGTCACAGGAGTCCTTCTTAACATGCCCATTGTGCACCAGGAGGCAGCAGAGGTGCATATCCCAGCTCAGAATACGACAGAGCACACATTCCAGGAGGAAGATTAGTTTTTAAATAAAGAATCTATATTACTTACTTTTCTGTTGCTGTGATAGAAACACCATGATCAAGGGAACTTATAAAAACAAGAATTTATTTAGCTTATGGTTCAAAGGGGCACAACTCCATCATTCTGGGGGTGGGGGAACATAGTGGCAGAGGTGGTTGAAGAAATGGAAGCTGAGTTCTCACATCTTCAAGCAGGCACAGGAAGCAAGAGAGCAACTTGAGACCTGGCAAGGCTTAAGAACTCTCTAAGCCCACCCCCAGTGATGTGCTTCCTTCAGTATGGCCACACCTTCTAAGAACTCCTAAAATAGTGCCACCAACTGGGGACAAAAATTTCCAAATACTTGGAGCTTATGGGGCACATTCTCATTCAAACATCACAGTCCACTCCCTGACCCCCATAGGCTCATGACCACATAAAATGCAAAGTGCATTTAGTCCAACTTTAAAAGTTCCTATGGTCTTTACCATCTCAATAGGCTCATGACCACATAGGCTCATGACCACATAAAATGCAAAATGCATTTAGTCCAACTTTAAAATTCCTATGGTCTTTATCACCTCAATACTATTCAAAAGTCCATAGTCCAAAGTCTCTTCTGAGGCTCAGGGCAATCTCTTTAACTGTAAGCCCCTGTAAAATCAAAAGACAAATTACATACTCCCAACATACAGTGGAACTGAATACACATTACCATTCCAAAAAAGAGGAATAGAGGCATAGTGAGGAAATACTGAACTCAAACAAGACTGAAAACCAGCAGGGCAGATACCAAATTCAGTAACTCCATGTCTGACTTCTGGGACTTTACTTCCAAAGGACTTAGATGGCTCAGCCTCTCCAGCTTTGCTGTCTGAGACATATATCTCTCTCTTGGGCCTGTACCACTCCCTGTATGCAGCTCTTTTGGGCAGATGTCTCATAGTTCTGGCATCACAAGTGTCTTCTTGTTGTCTCCACTGCCAACCAGGCTTCACCTTCATAGCTTCATGCAAAAGCCTATCAAGGCCTTCTTTATGCGGGGGTACTCCTGGTGCATGCTGCCTGGCCTCAGCAGATCTCTGAAACCTCAGAGGAAGAACCAATGACCCCTTCTTTCTTGTATCTTTCATGCTCCTAAAGCCAGCACCAGGTGAATGACACTGTAAAGTTTGGCTGCAAGTTTGGGATGGACCCCAGCCTGCTTTATCCATTTTAAAAACTTTTTTCTTCATTTTTTTTTAGCAGCAATTCCTTGCAGCATTTTCCTTTCATAAGTTGGAGGCTTAGCTAGGTGTGGTCTTGCCCTAGAGGCTCTCTTTGTGTTAAGTGCAAATCTCTAGGCCTCTCCTTAATCACTTTAATGTCTTTATCAAAAGGATTCTCTCCTTCAGCAAATGCCTTGGCTCCAACATTAATCTTTCTTGTGCTTTTTTTTAAAATCCTAACTGTACATTTTGTATTTCTTTCTGCCCCAGTTGCTCTTTTTCATTGTAAGTCTGCATAATAGTCACCATTAATAACTATACCACAATTTCTACATTAGGCTGTCTTGAAATTTCTTCTGTTAAAGAAATTACTCCATTGCTTTTCAACTTAGCCTAAGATAAGCTTTTTGTCTGTGGCCAGGCTCCACCAAGATTCTTTGACAAAATACCCCAATTGTTGCTTAAGTCCTTATTTCCCTTTGGAACTACATTGTTCTCAACGCTACTTTCTTCCAGGTGCCTACTTAGAATAACCTGCTTATAGCAATAAACTGCTTTTTTTTCTAGGCTAAACTTCTACAGTCTTCCACATTCTTCCAAACCCCCACATGCTCAAGCTCTTCACAGCTATTGGCCCACTCTCTGGTAACAATTACTGTATTAGTTACTTTTCTGTTGCTGTGATAGAAACACCATGATCAAAGGAACTTGTAAAAGAAAGAGTTTATTTAGCTTACAGTTCCAAAGGGGCAAAAGTCCATGATGACAGGGAGGCATGGTGGCAGAGGTGACTGGAGAAGTAGAAGCTAAACTCTCACATCTTCAAGTTGGCACAAGAAGCAAGAATAACTATACTTTTCAAAAGCAAATCATATACATGTTTTATATGACTTTGCAGTGCCATTGGACTGAGCAGATATGTGAGCACAGAATGTAATGTATTCATGTTTTCACAGATTAATATATTAGAACAAGTATTCAAAATAAAAGATTGTTAATGCTTTATTTTAGATTTAGCCAAAGACAAATTATACAAAATAGAAAATCACTTCTTTCCATAAAAGGGTAGCCAATACAGGGCTGGAGAGATGGCTCAGCGGTTAAGAACACTGGTTATTCTTGCAGAAAACTCGGGTTTGAATCCCAGGACCCACATGGCAGCTAACAACTGTCCATAATTCCAGTCCCAGGGGATCCAACAGCCTCTTCTGTTCTCCAAGGGCATTGCATGACATGGGTGCACTGACCTACATGCAGGCAACAAACACATACACATAAAATATAAAAAATTTAAATGAAAAATTAAAAGGTAGCCAACCACACAAGAAGGTTCATCAAAGTTCAGATGAAACGAGAAACCTCCCAGATATTTGGATTTAGGAAAAATTTTATAGGAATGTCCCAGAAAGCCATAGAAGTTAGTAGAAATATGTCAGAAGTTTGAAAACAGTTAAAATCTGGTAACATGTGGGAGAAGAATTCAACATGTATACTTAGGACCATTAGAAACAAATTGAAATAGACACAAACTTTGATCTGAAGTCCTGGCTACTTTTCAAGAAAAAGAAACATTTCAACCTCATGCTAAAAATATATATGTACTCAGTTTGAAAATTTTAAGTTTGAGAGTATGGTTTAGGGGGCTGGAGAGAGGGCTCAGTGGTTAAGAGTACTGACTGCTCTTGTAGAGGACCTGGGTTTGATTCCCAGCACCCACATGATAACTAGCAACCATCTGTAACTCCAGTTCCAGGGTATCTGACACCTTCTTCTGACCTCCACGTGCATTGTACAATGTGGGTGTAGTTACACACATGCAGGCAATGTACTCATATGCATAAAACAAAAATAAAATAAAAAATATTTTTAAAAAGAGTATTGTTTACAATCCACGAGCATGAGAGACCTGAAAGTTCAGTGCCTTGCCACAATGGGAGGAAGATCATCCTACACCTATCACCACCTCCAAGGCTCAGGGATTTTTTGCAGAAGAGATTGGTGGAAAAAATGTAAGAGCAGGGGGAACAGGTGGAGTGTTACCTGGAAGCGTCCTCCTACCACTATGCTGGCAAGCTATAGCCACACTGCCTTCCCAAGCTCATCAAGAAGTCAAGTGGGGAGTCAGTTACCCCTCTCACCCAATCAGTAGACCTTGGTTGCATGTGGGGGAGGGGCTAAGGATATATAGGCTGAGAACACTGTGAAGTACCTCTCTCACCATTTAGGCTAAGTGGTGGTTTTAGAATTTAAAAACTTTCTCAGTATGTTGCAAGTTTATGAAACAGTTTCTACATAAAGACATTAGGAGCTAAAATTTTAGATAGCATTGTTGAAGGTTTCTAAAGCCATGAATGACATATGCTGTAGTTTTTAAGGTGCCGGGCTTCACAGCCCACATCTTATGGTGGGAGAGGGGGACTGTGGAAAGTAATGAAGATTTGTTTTGTGTTACCAGTATGAAAAAGTATAGCTTCTGGCATTTTTTCTGTCAGCTTTTTCTTTCCAACAAAACCTAATAACACTGATTCCTTGACCTCTGCCAGCACAGTACTTTCTGATCCTCCCTTTATTCCCAGAAATCAACTTTGTTTTATATTTGCAAATGTAGAAGTAACTGCTGGGATGTTCCCATTCTAGACTCACACCACTCACACTTTCTTCTCGTTGGAGAAGACTGTAAGACTAGCTTTGGGTGGACCTGAGAGTCAGTTCACTGTAACATGCCATGGAAGATGTGAATCCTAAGAACACTTCAAAATTAAAAACAAAATCCTGACTACTTTAAACCTTTTGTAGGTGTTTGGTTTGATGCAGAAATTTCAGCCTTTAAAAAAACTACCATTTTAAATCCTATGAGCACAATTTATATTTCAAAAAGACAGGACTTTATATATCTGTATTAGTTAGATACTGAGAAAGTAATTACTACCTCTAGGCAAGTTATAATCCATTATAATTCTTAGTACTGAATAAATCTGCCTTAGGTAAAAGTCAATATTCTGAATCTAAAAGTGTAATGGTAGTATAATTTTCCATTTTGCATTCAATATAACCAAGCATACACTGTTGGATTTTACAAAGCTGTATTGATATAAAATATGTAGCACATGATATTGAGTCTACATCAATTTTACATGAAATTTTACTTCAAATTGAGCACATTTCCATATGTGTATTCAGGTTAGGAGAGACAAAGTATGAGAGTCATACTCTTAGCTGTCATGAAGGCATCCAATAAGAAACATTTTATATAACTGATACAGGAAATTACTTTAAATTGAAAGACCTAGAGTGAATCTCAGAAAGGGATTTAAAAAATTTTTTTATTATTTTTATTTTCTGTGTCTGAGTGTGTTGCCTGCATGTATGTGAGTGCATCCTTGACGTGCAATGCCATGGAGGTCAGAAGAGGGCTTCAAATTCCCCTGGAACTGGAGTTAAGGACGGTTTGTAGCTGCCATGTGGGTTCTGGGAATCAAACCTGGGTCCTCTGCAAGACCAGTCAGTACTCTTAACCTGAATTTTCATTTTGTAGAAGTATCTTAGAAATTGAGCAGCCCAGGAAGAATGTGGCTTTGGTATGAGCACTGGCTCATGAGGCTCTCAAGTTTGAATGGTGAAAACCAGCAGCTTGAGAACCTTGTACCAGGTTCTGTTTGAGGAAAAACTAAATGGCATATCTTTAGGACAGTTATGGTTCTAAGATCCAAAATTCTGAGATTATGATTATTACTTTTTTCATTCCAGAGAAAGAAAGGGGATGAGGGGAGGGATTAAGAGTGGGAGGAAAAGGAGAGAGAGAAAGACAGAGAGAGAAAGAAAGAGAGAGATTGTCCTTTAGTTCAACCAGATTCATTTCACCTTGAGCCTGATAACTAGCCAGGCTTGCTAGAAAGCTATGTTGTGAGGATTCTTGCTTGCTTCCACTGCTTGCTAACATAGACTATCTATTTACATTTCCCTCTCTTTCATGATCCTTCTAATTTGTCACTCTGAAAGCCCATTCACTTCCCCTCTTCCTTTTCTTCTACTAGCAGTGTGGTAAGTAATCCTGTGAGGGCTGGCAGTGCTATTTCTTCTCTTTTTGTAAAGGAGTGCTTCTCAGTGTTGGCTGTGCAATAAAATCCTCTAGGGAGCTTCAAAAAAGTCCAGACTAGAACATGCCCCAAAGTAAATCAGAATCCCTGGGTGGTTGGGGGTGGGGGGTGGGGGGTGGAGTCCAAGCATAAATATGTTTTGAGGCTCTTCAGATGATCCAGTGGGTAGGCAAGGTTAGCACTGCTGCAGAGGGTCATAGCCCAAGGGAAAGAAGATGCACAGGCTAAACTAATAAAAATAGCAACAGTATATTCTTTTTTTTTTTTTTTTCAAAAGAGGCATACTATTTCTCTTGTTAAGGGACAATGATTTTATTCAATCAGGACACCACATAGAAGTAAAATTATTACAAATTGTGCCCTACTAATTGTCATTGAAGAGCAATAAGACAATAAGTGATTAGGCATTTCTTCTGGTGTTTTTGAAACTAAAAAGGTATCTCCCTATGCATCTAAAATCTGTAGTCTAGCAGAGGATAAGTTCATGGGAATAGGAAGGAAAATTTTGCTAGCGGCTTACCAGGGCAATAGTGAGGCCACTTCTCTGTCTCTCTCTGTCTCTGTCTGTCTGTCTGTCTGTCTGTCTGTCTGTCTCTCTCTCTCTCTTTCTCTCTCTCTCTCTGTTATTTTATTTTTATTTTTGAATACATTTATAATTGAGATTTTGTGCATTTCATATACTAGAACTTAATCAAATTTAGGTCCCCCACCCCTATCCATGTCCTCCCATAGCCCTCCCCCACCAGGCCACTTCCATTTAAACCCCTTAGTTAATGGGCCTGTGACTCTGGCTTTAGGAGAAATAGCACCATCTATTGGACACTGACTCAAAGCAAGGGTAGGTGCCTGAGGAACCCTTGCCAGGTCACTGCAAGAACTGATCACTGAACCGTTGTAATTCTCTTCAAATATTCATTCCATCATTTTGTCAATCCAGCTGCTTTTCAGTGGCAGGCAATGTAGTAAGACTGGTAACTCCATGAACATGGGTCCACTGTCTCACTGCATTTGCTGTGATGCTAAGCAATGCTGTATGAAATATCATGATGGTGGATAAGGCATGCTGTAAGTTCAGGGATGTTAGTTTTGGTAGAAGCCAGGTTAGGTGCACAGGAGGTAAACACCTTTTGGGTGTTTAAGACCATGCAGTTGGCCCAAATAAATCAATTTATTTTTACACTTAAAGTCATTTGAGGATCTGTTCCTCAGGGGTCACATGGGCTTGGGAGGAGCTCCTGGCACCTTTATTTTACCAGTTCCATCTATGTGAAGATAAGTCAAAGGTCCTGTTTGACCATTACTGGCTTCACTTGGAAGCATGAATGAGATGTTTCCTCTGAGTTGACCCTCCTCTTTGTAGACTGGGCACTGGTTCAAGTCCATCTGGTGGGGTCTCCATGGCCTCCCTGAACAAGAAGACAGGTGACTCACCACAGTTACAGGACATTTTGAGAGATGTTCCATAGACCTCTGGAACTTAGTTGACCTTGGAGGGCAAGGGGCAAAAACTGTTCTTTAAGTCCCTCTGACCACATTAGTATGGGCCTCAAACTATGGCTGCTAAACATCCAATAAGGTTAGTTCCACCTGTCTGGTACTTTAATTGTCATGTGCTATGTAGATAAGGCTTGGATAAAAAACCAAATGTTCTCAGATAAACCTATATATTTTGTTCCTTAAACTGGTTGACTAAACTATGAACGTAGAAAATTTAAGATTATGTGTATATTATTTTTGTCTCATTCTTTATATATAATAACAAACCTAAACAGGCCTTTATCACTTGCTTAGGCTCTCTCATTGTTTTCTATTTTGGAAAATATCTCCATTCCCATATCCTTTTAACATCTTTCACATCCTCATTTTCTTTTTTTTAAAAAAATAATTATGAGTCATAATAGCATTAACAAACAAATGTTCCATCTGTTGTGAGACTTCTTTCCTGGGGATGCTAAGCAATGCTTATTCCCTTTTAAGGTTATAGTGTCAAGTCAATGTTTGATTAAAGTTTTACTGGGGAACCAATAAATTTATTGAGCATACTTACTGAGATAACTGAGGGATTGCTGAGGTGTATGTATGACCTGAGGGTATGCACACTGGAAAGCCTTTACCCAGCATGGGTCATGCCTTCTCTTCTTAGCCTTCCCCAGATTGTATACTTTAGCCCTCCCCAAATCCAGGAGGCCATGTGTGATTAGGGTAAAATTTCATACAGTTCACTGGGAAGAGTGGCTGGATAATGTGGTGAGGGTCCAATGACCCTGCTATTCCTCTCCTTTAATGAATGAGCAAAAGCATCAACAAGCCCAATTGTGACAATGTTTAGTGATCAGGCTCAGATGAAGTCGTGATGATGGTAGTTATTTCATGCAGAAGGGACTGCTGTATAGCATCATCTTATTAAAAGGACCTGGAATTTAAAAGGATTTGGTGCTAGGAGCCACATATGAGGGAGAACATATGTCATTTGTTTTTCTGAGTCTGTGTTACTTATAACAGTTTCTAGATCCATCCATTTACCTGCAAATTTCATTATTTCATTTTCTTTACTGCTGAATGGAACTCCATTTTGTAAATATACCACATTTTTGTTAACCACTTGTCAGTTGAGGGACACTTAGGTTGCTTCCATCCCTTAGCTATTGTGAAAAGAGCAGCAACAAACATGGTTGTACAAGTGTCTCTACAATTAGGATGAGTCCTTTGGGTATATGCTGAGGAGTGGTATAACTGGGACATATGGTAGGTTCATTTTTAGTTTTTTAAGAGTTCTCCACAGTTTTTCCATAGAGGTTGCAAAGTTTGCAATCTTACAGCAGTGAATGAGCATTCCTCTTTTTCCACATCCTCTCCAGAATTTGATATTATTTGTTTTCGTGATTCTAGTCAGTCTGAATGGGGTAAGGTGATACCTTAGGGTGGTTTTAATTTGCATTTCCCTAATTACTAACAATGTTGAACACTTTCTGACATGTTTCTTAGTCATCTTTATTTCTTCCTTTGAGAACTCTCTGTTCAGATCTTTAGCCCATCTTTCCTTTGGGTCATTTTGTTTCTTGATTCTTTGTTTTTTGAGTTCTTTATATATTCTGGATGTTAAACCTCTGTCAGATGTGTCACTGGTGAAGATTTTTTCCCATTCTGTGGGTTTTCTCTTCACATTTTGATTGTTTCTTTTGCTGTACAGAAGCTTTTTTTAGTTTATTGAGGTTCCACTTGTTGATTGCTGACCTTAATTCCAGAGCAACTTTTGTCTGATTTAGAAAATCCTTGCCTACACCTATATCTTGTAAGTTACTGTCAACATTTTCTTCTAATAGTTTCAGGGTTTCCTGTTTCACATTGAGGTCTTTGATCCATTTGGAGTTGTCTTTTGTGCAAGGTGAAAGATAAGGATCTAGTTTCATTCTTCTACAGGTGGAGGCCCAGTTTTGCCAGTATTATTTGTTGAAGATGCTGTCTTTCCTCCATTGTGTGTTCTTGGCACCTTTGTCAAATAGCAGGTGTCTGAAATTGCATGTACTCAGGTTTGGATCTCCAACGATGTTCCATTGATCTACATATCTGTTTTTGCACCAGTACTATGCTGTTTTTATGACTATAAAACAGCAGTATACTTTGAGATCTGGTATAGTAATCTCCCCAGCATTGCTCTTTGTGCTCAGGTTGCTTTGGCTATACAGGGTCTTTTGTGACTACATATGAATTTGAGGATGGATTTTTCTAATTCTGTGAAGTATGTCATGGGGATTTTGATTGGGATTGCATTGAATCTATATATTGCTTTTGGTAGGATGGTCATTTTCACAATATTAATTCTTCCAATCCATGAACATGGCAGGTCCCTCCCATCTCCTGGTGTCTTCCTCAATCTCTTTAATGATTTAAAATTTTCAGTGTAGGAAGCAACCTAAGCTTGCATTGAATCTATATATTGCTTTTGGTAGGATGGTCATTTTCACAATATTAATTCTTCCAATCCATGAACATGGGAGGTCCTTCCATCTCCTGGTGTCTTCCTGTTGGGAGCCTGAGGCTCAGCCATTTCTTAAAAGCTGCTGACAGACCTAAGCTGGCAATTATCCATTCTGCCCATGGCCTTCACCCAAAACCTTGGCTAACAGCCGGGGCCCATGGCCTTGGCTCGCAGCCGGAGCTCACAACCTTGGCCCACAACCTTGGTTCACAGTCGGGGCCAAACAGCCTTGGCCCGTGGCCTTGTTCTCTTTTCCAGTAAATAGCCCTGTTCTCCAGTAATCAGTAGATCCCTCCCTTAAAGTACGTCAGGGCCCCCGTGTTCTGATTGATTTGATTACTCACTCTTCATTTCTTTGTTCTCATTCTCTATTTAAACTCATGCTTGTGCTTCAATAAACGAGACTCGATCAGAGCCCTGTCTCCATTTCTCTCGTTGCTTGCCTCATCCATGGCCCCACCCCCCAATCCAGGTACCCTGTTGCAGATCCCGTGGGTTGGGACAGAGTGGTCCCCCTTTTTTACTTTATAGAGTTTTAGGGATTGAAGGTTGCTAAACCCTTAGGGAACTGCACCTGTCTTAGGTTGGAGTATCCTTCCCCAAGGGCTTACCCATCATTGGATAAGGCAGTAGCATTAGACTACCCTCCTGTCTTAGGTTGCCATCAAGGGGGTATTCTCACGTACCCATCATTGACTGTCCAGTTCATCTCTCAAGGGGGATGGCTAGCAGCGCCATCATAGCAACGTGTCCCTATCAACTCGCGATCCATGAGATCAAGGCGATGGTAATGGACCTGTATTGGTTTTACAGCGTGAAGAGCCTCTATTTGCTGATTAATAAAGACCAACAGCCTTTTTACTAACAGTGGCCCTAGCATAAGAAGAAGAAGGAGGATGATGAGGGATGGGAACACAGAGGGAATCCATGAAAGGAACGGGGAATCCAGCCATCTAGAAGGACCTTGATAAAAATGATGCAGTTTGTAACTGATGGTCTGCAGGGTCTGTATATTTTATTCTACTAATCCCGGTTTGTTGACATAGAAGCAGCATTCCTCCTGTAAGAAAAGGCAAGTTCCCCCCTTTTCAGCAGTAATAAGATCAAGGGCCCTACGATTTTGAAGGGCAACTTGTGCCAAGGAAGTCAGCTGGCGTTGCAAGGACACAAGGCTACTGGCTGTGGAATCTATAACTTGTTGTAATTGGGAATTGAATTCTTTTGCAGTATAGAGAGTATGTCCCAAGGCCCCCGCAGAAAGGCTGGCAGAAATAGTAAATCCTATCCCGATAGCAAAAGGGATGAACACTCCTCTCTTAATGCATGGGCGGAGTACCAGGCGAACTCCTCTGGTGAATACATGTTTAGTTGGGGTACAATAGTAATTAATACACAGGGTCCTGGAGAGGAAATAGTGATCTGTTGATACAGAGATCCATTGCACCAGAAAGACATAAGAGGGGGAGCATAAAGAGGTGAACTGACAGAGCGACTACTGCGACATACAAAGGAGGGGGAAGTATAGATAGCAGTGATATAGCAGAGGGAAATATTTTGAGCAGGATTACGAAGTAATGGAATTGACGGCATGGGGGGAGAAGGTACAGTGCCAGCGGCAATGATGCTGAGTGCAGAGGAATTATTAACAGGGACAGCGGCCAGCAAGGGCTGAACCAAGGAGGCACATAACAAACACGATGAAGCATTGATATTAGAAAGGTTCATCAACTGTAAAGCGAAATTTAGATAATTGGGCCAAAGGGCAAGATTAAGGGTGGAGTTTGACTATATGGCAGACTGAAGCTTGGTCTCACTCATAATGATAACCCATCTCACTTGTTTATCAATGGCAGCAGGGACCAGCTGGCGGGAAATAGATAAAGACCCCACGAGGAGTAAGGCGAACCCATTATTATCAAAAATGTTCCCTCGAACACCATTCTGCCACCTGACGTCCCAAAGGTCGTTTATATGAATTATGAATTGACCCTTATCATTACTGTCTGTAAGACACCTGCGTCTATTATCATAAGTGAAACATATATGAGATCTTGATTTAGAGGATAAAATAGATGGTGCAAATGGAATGATGACAGTTGTTTGACAACCCTTCACTGGACAGCGGGCAAACCAATGGTTTGCATGTTGTCATCAGAATATGTTTTTCCCTCTTTAACCTGGAATTCCCACTGTAACACCGTCTGCGATCGAATAGAACCAATCAGGAGGAGCAGGATGTAGCAAGTGGAGGCCATTGCAGTCTGAAAGAGAACAGAGAGAAAAGAGAAACATTTCTCAGGGAGTCTCATTTTCCCTGGAACATTGATTAGCATTTATTTGCTTTACTAAGCATTCAGGTAACCAGCGGGCTGTATCATATTGCTGTGAATAAATGCAGACAGATCCTCTGCCCCATATTAATAATGGATCCAGGCCATGCCATGAATTATCCAGGGGGTCTTTCCATTTGACCATGGCATACTGTCTTTTTGATTCTGGATGCCAAAAGCGATCTGCAGCCGACTTACCATGAGCATCTAAATTTAGAAAATTTAAAATAAAGAGTATATGATTTAATAAATTCTTGGGGGATTCCCTGGTGGGATAACATTCCCCCTTTTTTACTTTATGGATAGTATTCTTTATAAGTAGGTGAGCTCTTTCAACAATACCTTGTCCCTGTGGATTATAAGGAATTCCCGTCATATGTTTTATTTGCAAGGTGTTGCAGAAATTGTGAAAAGCTTGAGATACATGTCCAGGACCGTTGTCCGTTTTAATATTTTTTGGGGTACCCAATATAGAAAAGCAATGGAGCAAATGGGTAATAACATGTTTAGTAGCTTCCCCTGTTTGTAAGGAAGCACAAAGAAATCCACTGAAAGTATCAATGCAAACATGAATATATTTAAATTTGCCAAAATCTTTATAATGAGATACATCCATTTGCCAAAGCATGTTAGGGACAAGTCCTCTAGGATTGACTCCTAGGCGGGGAATAGGAAGAAAGGTGACACAAGTCTTACAATATTTAACTATTTGTCTAGCCTGTTCTCTGGTAAGTTTGAACATTAATCGTAAGGAAGCTGCATTAAGATGATGTAACTCATGAGCCTGTTGAGCCTGAGCAATATTAGAAGGAGTAGCAATAGCAACAAGCCTAGTGGCTGCATCGGCAATCTGATTGCCAGCTGTTAAAGGCCCAGGAAGATTAGAGTATGCTCGAATGTGTCCTAAAAAGAATGGGGTTATCCTCTGGTGAATGAGGTGCTGGAACTGATGAAAAAGATATGCAGCTTCAGAAATATTCCCAATTACAGGAACAGTTTCTAAAAGAGGTACAGCACGAGCTATATATGCACTGTCAGTATATATATTAAGAGGTGTATCAGGGAACGTAGAGAAAACTGATATGATGGCAGACAGTTCCACTTGTTGTGCAGAGGTACTGTTGGTCCGAAACCGCACAACCTGGTTGTTCCAAGTATAAGCTGCCGTGCCATTGGAGGAACCATCCGTAAAAACTAACAAAGCAGTAGGTAAAGGTTGATGGCTAGTAATGCGTGGAAAAATGAAAGTATGCAAATTACAAAATTGAATGAGTTTGTCAGGTGGATAATGATTATCTAAAATTCCTAGAAAATTAACACAAGCTATTAGCCACGCCTCTGAATTTTGAAGTAATCAGGTAATATGATCTTTGGTATAAGGCTGTACAATATGAAGAAGTTCCAAACCAAAATATTTACGATTGTGGTCCCGACCAATAATCATTAAGTCAGCCACTGCATCATAATATGGAAGCAATACCCTTTTTGGGGAGGCAGGTAAATGTACCCACATAATAAGATGATCAGGTTCCTGCCAAAGAAGACCCATAGGCAATAGTTGAGTATTAAAAATTATGAGCCATAAAGGCTTGCAATAATCTATATTGGTAACAAACTGATTAGCAATTGCTTCCTCAACTCTACGTATGGCGACTCTGGCCTCCTCAGTAAGCATTCTGGGTGAGGTTGGATTTGCATCTCCTTTAAGGATGTCAAAAAGGGGTTTTAAGTCCCCAGTAGTCAACTTTAAATAAAGACGTAGCCAATTAATATTGCCCAATAGTTTTTGGAAATCATTCAAGGTTTGAAGTTTATCTAGTCTAAGGATAGCTTTTTGATTAGTTATTTTTCATCCATCAATCTGAAAACCTAAATAAGAGTAGGGATCTTGTGTTTGTACTTTTTCAGGGGAAATTTGCAAACCTGCATCCAATAAATCAGATTTTAACTGAGCATAACATTGTAATACCGCTTCCCCTGATGCACCTACTATCAGAATATCATCCATATAATGTATTATATACATGGATGGCCAAATATTTCTAGTATTTTGAAGAGCTGCGGCTACAAACTTCTGACAAAGGGTAGGGCTATTGGCTATTCCTTGAGGCAAAACCTTCCACTGATATCTCTTCATAGGCTCTCTAAAATTAATAGAAGGAAGGCTGAAGGAAAAGCATTTGCGATCCTCAGGATATAAAGGAATAGTGAAAGAACAGTCCTTAAGATCTACTATTATCTTAAAATATCCTTGTGGTACGGCAACTGGCAAAGGCAAACCGGGCTGTAAAGTTCCCATGAGGACCATGGTAGCATTGACTGCTCTTAAATCCTGCAATAATCTCCATTTTCCTGACTTCTTTTTAATAACAAATATGGGTGTATTCCACGGAGAATAAGTCTCCTCAATGCGCCCTGCCTCAAGTTGTTCCTGCACCAAATGAGTGGCTGCCACCAACTTCTCTGCTCTAAGCGGCCATTGAGCTACCCAAACCGGATCATCCGATTGCCAGGTTATACGATCCACACAGTTTGAGGGTGCAGGGTCATCAATGGCTGCCATCATAAATTTCCTAAGCCTCACTTATCATTTTGGCCTTGGATTGGTATTGGAAATAATCCTCCATCCTCTCTTTTTCCTAATCCCCTGCCAGGGTTATAGCCCTGGGCAAGCATTTGTGCAGTAACAACATCGTTTGGACTACACATCACAATTCCTCTTTGTGAAAGCAGATGTCTTCCCCATAAGTTTACTGGTAAATAAGGAACCACAAAAGGCTTAATCAAACCAGAATTATTCATGGAATCCTTCCAAGTGAGAAATTTTGAACTCTGTTTTGGGTTATGGCTCTGTCCTATACCTTTTAAATTAGTCAAAGTCTCAACTGTGGGCCAGGCTACAGGCCAGGCCTCAGCAGAAATAATAGTAACATCAGCTCCAGTATCGATAAGACCATCAAATTTCTTTCCATCAAGCCATAAAGTTAATGTAGGCTTTTTATGTATAATGGCCTGAACCCAATAAGCATCAGAAGAACCAAAATTTTTATTACCTCTACTTTTACTTTAAACAGGATGACCA
>NW_008338108.1:471268-482822 GCF_000622305.1 Nannospalax galili
CGAAACTGACTACTCCAAATGCTTGTTTCTGGGCCTGGGGCTGGCCCCTCCACCAGTTCCCCTGATGAGGAGATAAAGGTCTCCCTTCGATATCAGTCTTAGACTTACAATCTCTGAGCCAATGTCTTCCCCTTCTACACCTGGGACATATTCCAGGAGCCCTTTTATTGTCAGTCTTTTGCTGATCATCATCTGCCTTGCATTCCTGGGCAAAGTGCCCACTCTTACCACATTTAAAACACCCCTTGCTCTTAGTCCTATACTTATCAGCCAGAAAATCCTTTACAGTTTGTCCATTAAGAGCTGCTGCCATGGCAAAGTCCCTGTTGATAAGATGGACCTATGTCTGAACACAGACAAATATAGCCAGTCAAATCCATCTTTTTTCTGTAGGGTCTAATGGCTGCCTAGCAGGCAGGATTAGCATTTTCATACGCCAACTGTTTTACATACTCTAGCCCTGCATCAACATTTCCAAATATTCTCCCTGCTGTGGTTATCAACCGATGAACAAAATCTGCCAATGGCTCATCAGACCCCTGCTTGACTGAAGTGAGAGAAGTTCCCAGGTCCCCTTTAACTGGAAGTTTTCTCCATGCCTTTAGAGCAGCAGCTCGAATTTGCGCATAAAGACCTGCATCATACTGTATCTGTTTTTCATTAGTCTCATACTCACCTCCACCTATCAACATATCAAAACTCCATTCATTTCCACATTGTTGATTCCTCTTAGCTGTCTCCTTACAATTGTCATAATATTCTGATTTCCATAGCAAATAATCACCTCCACTAAGAACTGCCTTCACCAACTGATTCCAATCAGTAGGAGTTAGCCAATTTTCAGATTCAGTTTCTATAATAGCTACAGTAAACGGAGCTGTAGCTCCATACTGACACGGCAGTCTTCAATTCTTTGATTAGTGAAAATTCAAGTACTGTATGATGTCGCCATGCCTGCCTCTGATCATCTACTGTTTCCGTTATGGGAAAAGCCTCCATATGGGAGGAAAGTCTATCAGGTTCATTAAAATTTTCTTTATATGAGTGAAGGCTGGGTCCCCTGGGGGCTGGGCGAGCTCTTTCTCTATCTACAACAGCCTCGCTACCTCTACATGTTCTAAGCTTTTGTAATTTAAGTGTCAGCGACTGATGCATCTCTTCTAGCTTAATTTGTTTGAGCATCAGCAACTGATGTTTTTCCTCCAACTTAATTTGTTCCTGCAACTATTCTATCTGTTTCCTCAATTCTGATTCAGGATCTATCGCCGTCATGACAATTGGAGCAGGCGGTACACTATAAGAAGGAGGGCGATCATACTCTTGCCTCTTGTGGCCATTTGGTGGCCCATCCTCAGTTTTACAAATCAACCCCTCCCTCACAGCCTCTGCGCCATCCATTTCTAAGGTTGGCCAGGCTACTTCTGGTAAAAGAGGATAAATACGAATATGTTCCTTTTTAAACTTTTGGGCATCCTCTTGATCTCCCTTCCCTGTAACTGACTCTGAGGGCTCCTTCTTTAAAATTTTAGAAGAACCCTCATCTTCACTATCAAGAAAAATCAAGTCAGGAGGCTCCGGGTCTCATCCTTAGGAGTTTCTCTCAACTCTGACTTAGAACTATTTCTAAAAATCTCTTCAGCCTAGGCAATCGCTGCCACTACTGTCTCATGTTCATCTCTCCTATCTATTAATTCTTTTATTAAATTCCAATAAAAAAAGCAGTAACTGGGACCTTTCCCAGTCCAAAGACTGTATAAAAATCTTGTAATGCATCTCCCACTCTTCTCCATCTTTTTATATCTATGACCCCCTCTTGGGGAAACCAGGGACAAATGTCCTTTACAAAATCAAAGAAATGAAATAAATCCTCAGTTTTAACCTTTACTCCTCTTGCCTGTAGAGCTTCTCTTAACTGTATCACATAAATCTGATGCTGACTTAATTCTTGCCCCATGATTGAACGACCAACTTACCTTCGGCTCGGCCATGGCAGGCTCCCGCGGCATCTCCGAATTATTTGAGCGGGTGCACACCCCTTTTTCTTCTGTCGTCAGACCCTCACGTTGTACCCCAGTATCCAAGCCCCACGTTGGGCGCCACTCTGTCCTGACCCACAGGATCTGCAATGGGGTACCTGGATTGGGGGGGTGGGGCAGTGGATGAGGCAAGGGTCAAGAGAAATGGAGACAAGACAGGGCTCTGATCAAGTCTCGTTTATTGAAGCACAAGCATGAGTTTAAATAGAGAATGAGAACAAAGAAATGAAGAGTAATCAAATCAATCAGAACACAGGGGCCCTGACGTACTTTAAGGGAGGGATCTACTGATTACTGGAGAACAGGGCTATTTACTGGAAAAGAGAACAAGGCCGCAGGCCAAGGCTGTTTGGCCCCGGCTGTGAACCAAGGTTGTGGGCCAAGGTTGTGAGCTCTGGCTGCGAGCCAAGGCCATGGGCCCCGGCTGTTAGCCAAGGTTTTGGGCGAAGGCCGTGGGCAGAATCGATAATTGCCAGCTTAGGTCTGTCAGCAGCTTTTAAGAAATGGCTGAGCCTCAGGCTCCCAACATCTTCCTCAATCTCTTTTGTTAACAATTTAAAATTTTTATTGTAGAGATCTTTAGTGTCTTTCATCAGGTTTATTCCAAGTTATTTAAATTTTTTGCAGCAATTGTGAATGGGAGCATTTCCCTGTATTCTTTCTCCAATTGCTTGTTATTGGTATATAGAAAGGTTACAGACTTTTGTAGATTAATTTTGTAACCTGCCACTATACTGAAATTGTTGATCAGTTCTAGGAGTTTTCTGGTGGAACTTTTGGGATCTCTTAGGTATAGTATCATATCATCTGCAAAAAGTGATAGTTTGACCTCTTCTTTTCCAGTTAGTACTCCTTTAATTTCCTTCTCCTGTCTTATTTCTCTAACAAGAGTTTCAAGCACTATGTTGAAAAGGAGTGGAGATAGTGGACACCCTTTTCTGGTTCCTGTTTTCAATGGGAATGGTTCCAGTTTTTCTCCATTTAGAATGATATTGGCTTTGGGTTTGTTGTAGCTTTAATTCTGTTGAGGTATGTTCCCTCCAGTCCAATTCCCTCTAGGACTTTGAACATAAATGAATCCTGAATTTTGTCAAAAGCCTTTACTGCATCTACTGAAATGTGGTTTTTTTGTCTTTGAGTCCATTTATATGATTAATGACATTTATTGACTTGCTTATATTGAACCATCCTTGCATCTCTGGGATAAAGCCTACTTGATCATGGTGAATAATTTTTTTGATGTGTGTCTGTATGTGATTTGCAAGTATTTTGTTGAGAAATTTTGCATCTATGTTCATTAAGGTTATGGGTCTATAGCTTTCTTTTTTAGTTGTGTCACTTTGTTTCTTAAGTGAAGTACTCTTTTTAAAATTTAATAGCCACATGATTAGAAGAAGTATTTCATTACAGCTTTAACATATTCAATAACAAGTTCCAGAGCAAGGATACATCTCTTTCAAAAGTGGCTATAAATTTTTAGGTTCACAGTTGAATTAATACAGTTATACAATATGGAACTCAGTATAAACCCTGTAAGACATAAAATTGAATGACTTTTTAATCTTTAAAGAAGATCTCCATTTCATTACAAAATATGTTGTTTCCTGCATTTTTAATGCTACTAACTCTTAGATGTTTGCACATGTGTCCTTAGTCTCTTTGTATCTGATTTTTACTAGTCATAGTCGGTTACACTTGGATCCTTGGCACCTGAGTATGGATATAAAGTCATCGGGCAGATTTCAATGGTAATGTTTGTCACCTCTACTAATTAACATGAAGTAAATTTTTATGCTTCCTCCTCATATATTGGTCTTTTTAAAACTTTTGTTGATATTTTTTTGTGTATATCATATGGAACATCCCACACAATCTTATTCATCTATATGCCCACATCCTAAATGGCACCCTCCATAGCCTCCCCCCACCACCACTGGAGACCATATACTCTGTCATCCCTGTTACTATCCACTGTGTTGTCGGCGCCCCCACCATTCCCCAGTGATTGTCCATCCACTGAATCTAGATTGTTAGCTTATCTAGAGAGCCTTGTTTTAGGAAGATCAGCTGTTCCTCATCTAGTTGCAATCAGTTGTCAATATTCCTTTAGATAAGATTGGGGTCTCCTGTTCTTTTCCCCAATTCTATGTGGGGTTATTGTCTGGGAGTCTTTGGGGCCATCCTGGCCAAGAACTCAAAGGAAGGTATCTACTGTCTGGCATTGTTTCTTGTTATGTAGCTTTTAGCTATACATATGGACTCTTAAAAATTATATTGGCCCCATTAATCTTTGGTTATACTTTCCTTTTGGGTTTTTAAGACCCTACAATTGGCCCAGATAAAGCAATTTATTTTTACTTTTAAGGACTTTGAGGATCTACTCCTCAGGGGTGACATAGGCTTGGGAGGAACCTATGGGTCCATTCTTTTACCAGTTCTATGTGAAGATAAGTCAAAGGTCCTGCTTGACCATGGCTGTCTTCGCTTGGAAGCATAGGTGAAATGTTTCCTCCATGTTGACCCTCGTCTTTGTAGACTGGACACTGGTTCAAGTCCATCTGGTGGGGTCTCCATGGCCTCCCTGAACAAGAGGACAGGTGACTCACCACAGTTACAGGACATTTTGAGAGATTCTCATAGTCCCCTGGAACTTAATAGACCTAGGAGAGAAAGGAGCAAAAACTGTCCTTTATGTCCCTCTGAACAAATTAGTATAGGCCTCACAGTATGGCTGTTAAACATCCAGGATTGTTAGTTCCATCAGTCTGGTACTTTTAATTACTGTGTGCCATGTAGATAAAGCTTGGGCAAAGACAAAACACTCTCAGATAAACATTTCCTAGACATATAGTATAATCTTTTATCTAGTTGTATATATAATGTGTCAGTAGGTTGTAGGACCAATATTGTTCCCTCTGGTTTTTATTTTGGTTGTTAGCCTTAGCCTTTAATTGATGCAGTATCCCTCCAGCCCTCCCTCTGTTTTTTAAAACCAGCTAGGCATTATTTATCTCTAGCATTGTCTAACCCTTCTACCATGGTTTCCCCATTTAAGGTGTCCCCGTTTTCCCCATTTCTCCCTTAGTAATTTCTCCTATGGTCTCACCTCTCTTGAGCTCCTTCTTTCCCTTTATCCCCTAGGTTTCTTGTATAAACTTCCCTCCCCCCTTAAAATAACTCAATTTTTATCCATATCTCTCTTATTAACACCTATTTCCTACTGTTCTTCTCTTTCAGAGTCTTTCTTTTCCTTTACTCCCTGGGTCCTTTTCATTACCCTGGTTCTTGTACTTATGTCTGGATACATAATCGCTTATCAGGATTTGTTGCTAGGATCCACTTGTGAGGGAGAACATATGTTGTTTTATTTTCTGAGTCTGTGTTACTTCACTTAGTATAACAGTTTCTAGTTCCATCCATTTACCTGCAAAGTTCATGATTTCATCTTTCTTTACTGCTGAGTAAAACTCCATTGTATAAATGAACCACATTTTCATTATCCACTCGTCAGTTGAAGGACACTTAGGTTGCTTCCATCTCTTAGCTATTGTGAAAAGAGCAGCAACAAACATGGATATACAAGTGTCTCTGCAATAGGATGAGTTTTTTGGGTATATGCCAAGGAGTGTTATAACTGGGTCAAATGGTAGGTTCATTTGTAGTTTTTTAAGAATTCTCCATCCTGCTTTCCATAGGGGTTGAACAAGTTTGCAGTCCCACCAGCAATGGATGAGCGTTCACCTTTCCCCACATCCTCTCCAACATTTGGTATCATTTGTTCTCTTGATCTTAGCCAACTGACTGGGATAAGATAAAAATCTTAAAGTGGTTTTAATTTGCATTTCTCAAATTACTAGTGATGTTGAACACCTTTTAAGAAGCTTCTTAGCCATCTTTATTTCTTCTTTTGAGAAGAAATATGTTCAGCCCATATTTTAATTAGGTTACTTCCTTTCTTGATTTTTTTTTTGTTTTTTGAGTTCATTATATATTCTGGATGTTAAACCTCTGTCAGATGTGTTGCTGGTGAAGATTTTCTCCCATTCTATGGGTTTTCCCTTCAATTCCTTGATTGCTTCTTTTGATGTACAGAAGCTTTTTAGTTTAATGAAGTCCCATTTGTTGATTCTTGACCTTGCTTCCTGGGCAATTGATGTCTGGCTTAGAAAATCGTTTCCTACACCTATATCTTGTAGGTTATTGTCAATGTTTTCTTCTAACAGTTTCAGAGTTTCAGGCTTCATATTGAGATCTTTGATCCATTTGGAGTTGACTTTTGTGGAACGTGAAAGACAGTGGTTTAGTTTCATTCTTCTATAGATGGAGATCCAGTTTTGCCAGCACCATTTGCTGAACATGCTGTCTTTCCTCCGGTGAATGTTTTTTTCCCCTTTGTCAAATATCAGGTGGTTGAAATTGCATGTACTCATATTTGGGTCTCCAATTTTGTTCCATTGATTTATGGGTCTATTTTTGTTCTAGTACCATGTTGTTTTTATGACCATTGCTCTGTAATACAGTCTAGTATCTGGTATAGTAATCCTCCCAGCATTGATCTTAGTGCGCAGGGTGGCTTTGGCTATCCAAGGTCTTTTGTGCTTCCATATGACTCTTAGGATGTTTTTTTTCCAATTCTGTGAGAAATGTCATGGGGATTTTGATTGGCATTGTATTGAATCTATAAATGGCTTTTGGTAGGATAGTCATTTTCACAATATTAATTCTTCCAATCTATGAGCATGGGAGGTCCTTCTATCTTCTGATGTCTTCCTCAATCTCTTTCTTTAAGGATTTAAAAATTTCATTGTAGAGGTCTTTAATGTCTTTGGTTGGGTTTATTCCTGGATATATGTTTTTTGGAGGCATTGTGAAGAGAGTGTTTCCATGTGCTCTTTCTCTGATTACTTGTTATTGGTATATAGAAATGCTATATGCTTTTGTAGGTTACTTTTGTAACCTGCCACTTTACTGAATGTGTTAATAATTTCTAGTTTTCTGGTGGTATTTTTGGTGTCTCTTAGATATAATATCGTATCATCTGCAAAAAGGGATAATTTGATAACTCCTTTTCCAATTATTTCTCCTTTAATTTCCTGCTCTTGTCTTATTGCTCTTGCAAGAGTTTCAAGCATTATGTTAAAGAGGAGTGGAGATAGTGGACAGCCTTTTCTGCTTCCTGAATTCAATGGGAATGCTTCCAGTTTTTCTCCATTTAGATTGATATTGGCTGTGGGTTTGTTATATATGGCTTTAATTATGTTGAGGTATGTTTCCTCCAGTCCAATTACCTCTAGGACTTTGAATATAAATGCATGTTCAATTTTGTCAAAGGCCTTTCCTCATCTATTGAGATGACCATATTGTTCTTGTCTTTGAGCCCATTTATATGATTTTTTGATGTTTATTGACTAATGTATATTGAACCATCCCTGCATCTCTGGAATAAAGCCAACTTGATCATGGTGGATGATCTTTTTGATGTGTGTCTGTATGTGGTTTGCAACTATCTTGTTGAGAATTTTTGCATCTATGTTCATTAAGGATATGGGTCTATACTTTTCTTTTTTGGCTGTACCTTTACCTGGCTTTGGTATTAGAGTGATGTTGGCTTCATAGAAAGAATTTGGAAGTTCTTGCTCCATTTCTATCTTTTTTGAATAAATTATGTCATATTGAATGTAGATCCTCTTTAAATGTCTGGTAGAATTCTGCTATAAATCCATCTGGTCCTAAGTTTTTCTCAGTTGGGAGGTTTTGTATTACTGTTTAAATTTCCTTATGTGTTTTGGGTCTGTTTAAGATGCTAATCTCTTCTTGGTTTACTTTTGGTGGTTCCCATGCTTTCAGATGCCCATCCATTTCTTTTATGTTTTCAAATTTAGTAGCATATAGGTTTTTAAAGTATCCCTTTATAATGTTCTGTATATTTTTGGTGTTTGTTGTGATGTTTACCCTATCATCTCTGATTTTGTTTATTTGAAGGTGCTCTTTCTTTTGGTGAACTGGGCTAGCGGTCTATCAATCTTGTTTCAAGGAACCAGGTCTTGGAATAATTGATTCTTTGTATTGCTTTCTTTCTTTCTTTCTTTCTTTCTTTCTTTCTTTCTTTCTTTCTTTCTTTCTTTCTTTCTTTCTTTCCTTCCTTCCTTCCTTCCTTGCTCTGATTTTTGTTATTTCTTCTTGTCTTCTAGGTTTGGGTTTCATTTGTTGTTTCTTTTCAAGTGTCTTGAGTTGCAATGTTAAGTCATTTATTTGTGTTCTTTCCGATTTTTTGAACAAGGCAGTTAGAGCTATAAACTTTCCTCTAAGTACTGCTTTTAATGTCTCCCAGACATTGTTGTGCTGTACTGTCCTTTTCATTTAGTTTCAGAAATACTTTTCTTTCTTTCTTAATTTCTCCTTTGACCAATTCATCATTCAGGAGTGTGTTGTTTAATCTCCATGTGTTCATGTGGTTACATGGATTTCTTCTGGTGTTGATTTTTAAGCTTTGTTGCATTGTGGTCTGAAAGAATGCATGGAATTATTTCAGTCTTTTTGTATTTGTTGAGGCTTGTTTTGTGCCCTAGCATATGTTCGATTTTGGAGATGGTTCCATGGGGCACTGAATAGAAAATATACTCTTTGGGGCTTGGGTAGAATATTTGGCAGATGTCTGTTAGGTCCATTTGATATATGGTATTGTTTAATTCAGATATCTCTGTGTTAATTCTCTGTCCTGTTGACTTATGTAATGGAGACAATGGGGTACTGAAGTCCCCTACTATTAATGAGTTGGGATTAATCTGGATCATAAAGTCCTGTAGTAGTGTTTTTATGAAGTTGGGTGCACCATAGTTTTGTGAATATATGTTCATGATTGTAAAATCTTCTTGATTTATTGTTCCTTTGCTCAGAATGAAGTTGCCCTCTTTATCTCTTCTGATTAAAGTCTATTTTGTCAGATATTAGAATTGCAACGCCTGCTTTTTTTCTTAGCACCATTCACTTGGTATATTTTTTTCCATCCTTTCACCTTAAGGTAGTGCCTCTCCCTGGAAGGGAGATGAGTTTCTTGCAGACAACAAAAAGATGGATTTTGTTTCTTAATCCATTCAACTAGTCTGTATCTTTTGACTGGGGAGTTCAGTCCGTTAATATTTAAAGTTATTTATGAAAGATGTGTATTGAATCCTGTCATTTTTATTTCTGTTCACATTCTTGATATAGCTGTGCGTTTCCACAGTTATACCTTCATTGAATTTCTTTCCATAACCCTTTGTGTATAGTCGTTCCTTTCTTCAGCTCTTTGTATTTCTTCAAGAACTCTCTGAAGGGCTCGTTTTGTGGACATGAGTTCTTTCAGCCTATTTATGTCATTTAAGATTTTTCTTTCACCTTCAAGTATAATAGATATTTTGGCGGGTGAAAGTAATCTGGGTTGGCATCTGTGGTCATTTAGAACTGGGAATACTTTGGTCCAGGCTCTTCTGGATTTCATAGTTTGCACGGAAAAGTCAGTTGTAATCCTGATGAGTTTTCCTTTATATGTGACTTGTTGTTTTTCCTTTGCAGCTTTCAGTATTGTCTCTTTGTTCTGAACTTTTAGTGTTTTTACTATAATGTGCCGTGGAGAGTTTCTCTTCTGGTCCTGTCTGTTTGGTGTTTTATATGCTTCTTGTATTTGTATGGGCATGTCTTTCTTTAATTTAGGAAATTTTCTTGTACAATCCTGTTGAAGATCTTGTCCATACCATTGTCTTGAGTCTCTTCTTCCTCTATGCCTATGATTCATAAGTTTTTTTTATGGTGTCACACAATTCTTGCCTATTTCATTCTTGTTTTCTTAAATTTTTCATAATCTTTGCTTGAGTGGTCTAATTTGTCCACTTTATCTTTCAGTCTTGATACTCTGTTTTCCATTTCATTCATTGTATTGGTGAGGCTTTTGCCTGTTTCTAATTGGCTTACTGAATGTTTCGCTTCTTCATTTCAGCCTGAGTATTCTTCAATATTTCTAACTCTTTTCCGAATTCATTCAGAAGTTTATTCCTATATTCCTTCAGTACTTTGATTTCTTTGTTGTGTGTTCTTTAAATTCACTGAATTCTTTTATCATTTATAATTGTTCTTTTGAGTTCCATGTCCTGTGTTATATCTAGGAAGTTCTCATTGTACTCCTCTAGAGGACTATTGGTACTTGGTGGGGATATATTACTTTTGGTTTTTCCTGTTATTATTTTTTCTCTGTGACTTTGACACGTGAATTTCTTTTGTAGTTTCTGATTCTTGTGTGAGACTCAAGCTTTCCTTTGTTGAGTTTAGATCTGCTCCTTTTTGTAAACTTTATGTGCCTTTGTGGTTTACTTGTTGGGCATGAACAGCTGGTTGGTCTTGACTTCAGGTCTCTCTTTTGATTCTATATTGGAGTGGTCTAATTGCTTTTGTCTTCAGGAGTTCCCACAGTGGCCCAAATGAGACGAGGTTCAGATGCTCTCAGGCTTTCTCCTAAGGTCTGGATCCCTCCATGAATGATGCTGCCCTCAGGAATTTGGGGGCTGGGCTGGCCTGGGAGCAGGGCCCAGGAAAGATGCTGGTCTCAGGAAGCTGATGGTTATGCCACCCAGGGATGCAAAGGAAGGTGGGAGCAGGAAGAGGCCCCACGAGTTCCTGGGGACTACTGGGAGGAACTGGGTTGTTCTGGATGCAAAGGATCAGGAAGCAGTGTGGATTCTGTTCCTAGAGTTCAGTTCAGGAGTCTGCGGTTTCTAGACAAGAAATGGGCCAGTACCCAGGCTAGGAGGTGAGCTGTGAGGGTGAATGAGGCTGGGGTGAGTCAAGGCACAGTGTGCACTGAACTTACCCAGGAAAGTTGCTGGCACCAGGACTGGCACCTGGAGGCTGTGCAGCCCAGGGGACTAAAGGGAGGTGAGGGTGGGACCAGGCCCAGAGGGTTCCTGGGAACCAGCAAGGAGGAACTGGGTTGGTCCAGATGCAAAGGGAGCAGTGGTGGCTCTGAGCTGAGACGTTAGCCCTGGTGTCTGAGGTGCCAAGATAAGAAATGGGCCTATACTCAGGCTAGGAGGAGAGACTCAGTGTGGGGACCTGGGAGGGTGAAAGAGGCTGGGGAGTCAAGGCACAGTGGGCACCCTGGACTTACCCAGGAAAGGTGCTGGCACCAGGACACTGGAGGCTGTGCAGCCCAGGAAGTAAAGGGAGGTGAAAGTGGGACCAGACCCAGAGGGCTCCCGGGGACCAGGAAAAGTACTGGCACCAGGACACCTGGAGGCTGTGCAGCCCAGGGAAGTAAAGGGAGGTCAAGTGAAAAACTCTTGAAGTGTTCCTTGTATTGTCCATGAATGGTTTCGATATCACTAGCTTATTACCATTATAAAATTAGGTGTGGATAAATGGATAAATACTATTTTTGTGTTTGTTTAAAGCAGATATTATTTTTTCTTGAAGATTTTATAAGAAATAAAACCCTCATACTTGCTTACTGTATTACTTTTGTCCAGAAATAATAATAATAATAATAA
>NW_008338108.1:482837-492870 GCF_000622305.1 Nannospalax galili
ATAATAATAATAATTTGGCCTTTTTGAGACAGGGTCTCCCTGTAGCTCCAGCTGGCTTGAAACTCACTATGTAGACCAGGCTGACCTCGAACTCACAGAGATCCACGTGCCTCTGCCTCTCAAATGCTGGGATCCAAGGTGTGTGCCACCACACCTGGCTCAGAAACTCTTGATTGATAGAAACTTTGATGTTGTTAAGTCAATAATGACTCAAGACTATTACTTTAAGTCTTACACTTTATGGTTTATCTTCATTGATTGATTGATTGATTGATTGATTGATTGATTGATTGTGTATGTGTGTGAATGTAGAGTCCAGAGGTCAACATTGGATGTCTTCTTTGATTGCTGTCTACCGCATTTTTTGAGGGAGGATGTCTCCCTGAACTTGGAGTTTGATGATTCAGCTAGGCTGGCTGGTCATGGAGCCCTGGGGATCCTCGTGCCTCTCCAGTGCTGGGAGTGTAGACACATGCTGCTGAGTCTGCCATTTCTAGGTGGGTTCTGGGGGATCCAACTCAAGTCTTTGTGCTTGTGTGGTAAGCACTTTCCTGACTGAGCCATCTCTCCAGTCCACACTTGTATGATTTAATTGGGCTAAAACCATAAATTATTGAACTCAATTATGACTCTAGAATTCACTCTAAAATTTTTAATTGAAAATTTATTTCTTTAACTGTACACGGCTTACAAAGAGTGTCTCTAAAATAATAAAAGTTTCTGTTTTTATAATTAATTGCACAGAATTTAACTCATTTCTATATCATTTCATACATGTGATTTTTATCTTTCTTATTAATTTTAAGCAATTTAAATATAAGTGCCATGCTTTATACATCTTTATGCTCTTCAGAATGGTGAATTGGACAGACATCTATAACATGTAAATATTTTGACTAATTTTAGCATATCTCTTTACCATCTGAATAATTTCTAATAAATTATATTTTTCAAGGATTCTGATTAGTTAAGCTTTAATAATTGATATGGTATTGTACATTAAACTTCTCTTAAAATTGTTCCTCAATTTTACATTAGCCCTCTTGAACTTATATAGTTTTAATGACTAGTTCAGTCTGCTTATAAGAGTAATGACCCATTCTTTTATTTAATCTATCTCAATAATTGATGCAGTTCATTGAACCCAGTGGTTCAAATGCTATATTTTATATGGCAAATAAATGTAACTGCAGCAAGAATGACAGTCAAAATGTGGTCAGTCTACTTCAGTATTTCCATCTCCAGAATAAATAGCTTGTGGAAAACCTCTCGGTAGCCAGGAACACCAGGAGAGGTAAGGCCTCTGTCCCCTGTATGCATTTCAGTCAGAGTTGTGTATCTTTCACTTACTGAGGTTGTTCATTTGGTGCAAACTGAAAAACATCTTTAAAAAAATAAGATACTTTATTTTTATATTTATTTGTTTATTTTTGTCTTTTCGAGACAGGGTCTCCCTGTAGCCACAGCTGGCCTGGAACTCACTATGTAGATGAAGCTGGCCTTGAACTCACAGAGATATACCTGCCTCTGCCTCCCTAGTGCTGGGATTAAAGGCGAGTGCTACCACGCCCAGCCCTAAAAAAAAGTCTTTAAAGGCCAGCCTGGTCTACAAAGTGAGTTCTAGGCCAGCTGTGGCTACAGGGAGGAGACCCTGTCTCAAAAAACTACTCCTCCACCCCCCCCCAAAGATGAACATTTTGGTTACAAGGTTAAGTAAAAGTTATTTGTCCAGAGCATGTCCATACTGTAAAAGTTATTACCACATATACACATGAAAATATCACAAACCCATTATATGTAATTAATTGATGCTTATTTACTGAAAGAATCCATAAGGTGATGAGCATTTTTTTCTGCACTGTATAAGCTGGAGCCGTGAATACCTCCTAGCGGCCTGGGGTCAACCAAGAGCGTGTTCATTCTCTTATCGCTCGCACAGGATGTACATGAGCATGGCTGTGCCAGCAGCTGCCAAGGAGCCATGCAGACTTTCCCCCGGTATGCTCTCAGTCCAGTAGGAGTCTAAAGTGTGGGGAGTGATCTGTAGGTTTAGGGGGTTCTGGACTAGGCGAGGCCTGAGGTACAGACCCACCCCACCAGAAGGCACAGGGCTAGGGCTAAGCTCCAGACTGGGAAGCTGTGTTGACAGCTGGCAACTCAGAGGAATGTCTGTGACTGTCCCTCTCCCCAGGCACTGCCCACCTGCCATTTGTGATGGGGCGGTGCCTTCCCTACATTTTAGTTTCAGGAGTGACCTCTTTCTTCTTTGCTGTGGAGGGAAGGAGAAGCAGGTTTCCCTGAGGGTCGTGGTCTTGTGGAGCGACTGTGCTCACAGAGCGGTGCTGGGAAGGCCTTCTGGTGCATGTACACAATGGCATGAGGTCCCCAGCACTACCTGGAGGATTGGCCAATCTGGCAGATGATGTGGGCTATAATGGGGTCAGAGAAGGGTTCCTGCAGTGTCCCACAAGTCTAAACAAGGTGGCCGTGGGAAACGGGTTGGCATGCCAGGTGTCAGCAGCCACTCAGCCTCCTCCATAGCTTTACCAGTCCCAGCAAAATGCTGTCTCCCCTGGGGATGTTATGGGTGCTGTGCTGCCACCTTGGGGTGCTAGGAAATGTCTGGGGTGCTGTTTTGGCAGTTGCCTTAATTGGGGATGTCAGTGGCATTTAATTGGCGGGGTTGGGTACCAGGTATCCAGCAACTCATGGGCTGTCCTGCCCAGGGAAGAATTCTAACAGAACCTCAGGAAGGAGCACTGTAGAGAGAGTCTGGACTTGCTGTCTGTGGATCTGATCCAGATGCCTTTCACCAGGGAGATGTGGTCTGGGATTCTGTTATTGGTTTTGTTTTGAGAGCAGTGTTTCAAGTGGCAGCATAGCTCTGACGTGCAGACCACGTGGCCAGCAGTGTTCCTGTGCAGGAGGGAGGCCTGGGTTGGCCAGGTGTGTGGAGCCTGCTGTGGGGAGGAGGTGAATGCAGAGACCTGGCAGGAGTCATGGTCTTGAGCCTCACAAGCTAGTCTTTGAGCTCTGACAGGGTCGTCAGTGCTGAGGACAGTTTCCACATTCTTTTCTTAGTTGTGTGCAGCTTGGATGGTTAAGTTTCTTTTAAAATTTCAGTAAGTTTAATGTGGAGAAACAGTTCACGCTCTTTTGTCTGTGTGTCCTACAGGGTCTCCCTGTAGCCACAGCTGGCCTGGAACTCACTATGTAGATGAAGCTGGCCTTGAACTCACAGAGATATACCTGCCTCTGCTTCTTGAGTGCTGGGATTAAAGGTGTGTACCACCATGCCTGGCTAAAATTACGATTCTTTAAAAATGTTTTTATTCATATATATAATTATACACAATAAAGGGTTTTATTATGACACTTTAATACATGTACATAATGTACTTTGATCTTTTTGAGCAACAGCTTTTTAAGCAAAAAAAATTAGTCTTGAAAATTGCCTTTGAGCTGCAAAAATATGGCAAAGTCTTCTTAGTTTTAAAGCATATCACCAATCATTTATTTATTAGTTTATTCAGCCAACTGGGCCTTAATATGGATGACAGAATATTTGGGTTCCAGTGTGGGGACTATGGGAGGACACCGGTGTGGGGGTTATAAAGATGATTAAGATTGTTTGAGCTATTCTGTATAAAATACACCAAAATTCAATAAAAATTTTTATTTATTATTTTTACTTTATGTGTATGAGTGTATTGCCTGCATGTATGTAAGTGCACCCATGTTGTGCAACACACTTAGAGATCAGAAGAGGGCATTGGATTCCTGTGGAACTGGAGCTAGGGCCAGTTGATGGCCACCATATGGGTACTGGGAATCAACCTTGGGTCCTCTGCAAGAGCATCCAGTGCTTTTAACTGTTGAACCATCTCTCCAGACCTCAGTCAGTGTTTTTTTTTTTTTAAATACATGGAACAAGTAGAAGCCCTTGTCAAGAACACCAACAACTGGCTGAGTGTTCAAGATGTCATTATTTATACGTAGAGACAGCAAATTAAGAAAATTTGCAAGGCTTTTTTTAATGTTCTCATTCCAGATCATACAATTTTAATTTCCTTTATTCTCAGGATAACAAAATACATTAGAATAATTAAATTGGATAGCAAAATAAAATATGTTTGATATCTAGACTTTGACAAAGATATATGGAAATGTCACCAGGTAAAATTGAAGTTGGTCTCTAAGTCTCTTAATCAATTGTCTTGGGCTTAGAAGTTTCTAGTACAGGCATGTGGGGTCTACAAGGTGCCAACTAGAGAATGTACAGGGATTTCTCTCCTTTAGGACTATCAAGAACCTGCAGACCAGGCCTGCAAAGTTAACACTGGTCACAAAAGTGTGCCCATTCTCTCTGGCCTCCAGGAAGCTGAAGAGCTCAGTGCTGGGTTGATTCCTTTCCACCTCGAGGTGGAGATAGAATAGGGAGGCCTTGGTGGAGGGTTGATAACCAGTCTGTTATAGTATGACCAACACACAGGACCTTCCACCTCTGTGGCCTTCCTCATTAATAGATCTGAAACAGCGTTCATGTTGCAATCCTGAAATAAAGAAAATTATAGCATATCCAAGTAGGCTCTGGCAGAAAGAGATAAGCATGAGGAACAATACGGGTAGGTGTCTAATGACATAGGGATGCTGGGTGAATGGGCAATACCTTAGACGAAACAATGAAACAATAGTTAGAACACTTAAATTGTCATAGCCCATTCACACAGCTCACCAAAACATTTCCTTTTGTAATAGGATTTTGTTGAGTGGAGATGTTCTATGTCTGACTTCTTAAATAAGTTGGGTACAAAGGACAGTTTGTGCCACAGCAGAAGGTAAGGAGCAGCCTGCAGAAGGAGGCTTCTAGATTTGAGCACTTATCAAAGCATATTTTAAAATGGGACATTAATATGGTGAGTTCCTGTACGATGGGAGAACTAGTGTTTAGAGAAGTAGATCCCATCTCTAGGAGTTCATAATTAGGTAAGAGCCTGAGGCAGAACTAGAACCCACAACTTATCCCTAATTTTATAAGCCAAACACAGCCCACTGCCTGGACTTAAGGTATGAACTTTTGAGGTTTTTCAGCTTTTGGGCTCCTGATTCCCAGATACAGAAGTTACATTTGTCATCACCCACTTCAGAAATGTTCCAATCAATATCTTGATATAATAATTAAAAGGAAATCTTTGCCTTTTCTCATCTACTTAAGAGTTAGAATTTATGGGAGTGATATAAGACTGAAAATCTATCTATAAAGTACTTTTTTTCTTGGTATAATGAAAAATATGGACGCTTCACAAATTTGCATGTTATCTTTGTGCAGGTGCCAGGCTAATCTTTTCTATAACATTCCAATTTTAATATATGTACTGCTGAAGCAAGCACCATAAAATGATTTCTGAGAGGAAGAAGCACTGTGATTATTCAATGGAGTGCCAAGCTGCTGGATAGTGAAGTGAACTAATCTCTGGTGACTCTCCTTAAGCTGGTAAAATGAGACAGGGGACAGGATCCAAACTCCAAAATGATGCCAAGTGCACATTAATGTGCAGTTAGATTTGCCAGCACGTTACAGCATCTGCTGAATACCACCATTTTCTAAAAACCTTAAAAAAATCACATTTATTTCTTATTTATTTATTTATTTATTTATTTATTTATTTATTTACGTGTTTGAATATATATTAACTTGTGTATACCAGTTTGTGTGTGTGGAGTTCAGAGGACAACTTTTGGGACTACCATGAGGGTCCCCAGGGTTGAACTCATGTCTTTGGATTTGGTGGCACGTGGCCTTATTCACTGAATCATCTTGTTGACCTGAGTGTCACTCTTTGGGTGAGTCTACTCTAAGTGCAGCTTGCCACTGCTAAGACTCAAGGGCAGCTCTTGCCCACACTCTACTAATTGTTCTTATCATGATATCATGTTTCAGCAGTAGGCCAGTACTTGCTCTTCTAGAAAGCAACTGTTACTGAAGTTTTAATAGGTAATGTTTAGATTGTATATACCAGAACATTGCTTAGTAAAATATCTATGTTATGTTTCCGATCTATTCTAAGAATATTTTTTCTAGCTGATAATGACACACTCATGTCCATGCCTCCCTCACATCCTCTAACACACATCTGTCTTCTAGAGCATTTCAGCTCTGTCCATACCTTATTGTGTGAAACAAGGCACTATGATGAGCTAAATTTTCACCCCTAAGAAATCAGTCCAGTGTCATAGGTCATCTGTTGTTTTCTCAAGACTGTCTCTGGAGCTTTAGGCCATTACTCTGAAAAACAGATCAAAATATTAACACCTTAAAAAAGGAGGGGGGCACAGGCTGGAGAGATGGCTCAGTAGTTAAGAGCACTGGTTGTTCTTGCAGAGGACCCGGGTTCAATTCCCAGCACCCACATGATGCCTAACAACTATCCATAACTCCAGTTCCAGTTCCATGGAGCTTGACTTCCTCTTCTGACCTCCACGGGCATTGCGTGACACAGGTGCACTTACATACGTGCAGGCAATACACTCATACACATAAAACTTAAATAATAAATAAAAATATTAGCATGTAAAATTTATAGGTAAGGATGGAAGGGAGAAATTCTGCTATTAAAAGAACCTTGGTTTTTCTACTCGTCATGTGCTAAAACATTGATTTAGCTTTCCAGTTTTAGATTTATTAGTTCTAAGAGTAAATCAGTTAAATGTTAAATCTAATCTGAGACAATGACAGTATGAAGAGAGGTATCAAACCATAGTTCTTAAATTTCTGCATATTTCAGTCTTATAGATAATTTTAGTTTCAAATAATTTATGAGGGGGCTGGAGAGATAGCTAGGCAATTAAGAGTTCTGGCTGCTCTGGCAGAGGACCCAGATTCAGTTCCCAGCACCCACATGCTGGCTAACAATCATCTATAACTCCAGTTCCAGGGGATCCAAGACCCTCTTTGACTTCCACAGGCATTGCAAGAATGTGGTGCAGGTTTACATGCAGGTAAAACACTCATACACATAAAATAAAACTAAGTAAATAAAAATATTGAAATTTATGGAGTTAAATTTTTAAAAAATGCAATTGAATGATAATCAAAACTGTATGGATAGTGAAATTATATCTAAGAATTGGGCTGGACAGATTGCTCAGTGGTTAAGAGCACTGACTGCTCTTGCAGAGGACCCAGGTTTAAGTCCCAGCACCTACATGGTGGCTAACAACTGTCTGTAACTCCAGTTCCAGGGGATCTGGCACCATATTTTGACCTCCACAGGCATTGCACAACATGAATGCACCTACCTACATGCAAGCAATACACCCACACACATTAAACAAAAATAAAAAAGAAAAATATATCTAAGAATTGTGATTATATATAAAATAGAATATAAACACTTGTCTAAGAATGAACAATGAGGTGATGTACTGCAACCCTGACCCAAGATAGGTATCCCTAGAATCCACTTGTATCACTGCCTACCCATTACCTACCATGCTCCCTGGGGACTGTAGGGCGTCCTGTGAGTCCAACCTTAGGTAGGGACCCTTAGCACAGCCTGTACCTCACTCACCTCTACCTGTGGATAGTATGGCATCTCACACCCAGACTCCAGAGAGCACCACTCACTCCTGATGTGACACAGGCTTCTGCCACTCAACTAAGACTCAATGAACCCTCCATAGACTTCAAAAAATTAGCGGCGAGACTCTTTTATCCTTACATGTTTGCTCCTGAGCTCAGAAGTTACACCTATTCCTAGCTATGCTGAGATTACTTCTGAAGCCCCATTTGCACATCAACACAGACTTTCTCTAAGCCTGAACCCCAAGCTGGTCCACATTATAGCAATAGCAAACAGTTGAGGCAACAGCAAACAAATATCTAAATACTTACAAAAAGGATGAGACTGGCTATTCATACCAAGAACATTGCCAGATACCTAGGTCACATCACAAACATCCTAAACAAAACAACATGAATATCAAGACAATATGTGTCAGTTAGTTAGTACCCACATCACAATGATCCCTGAGAAAAGCAACTTAGCTGATATGCAAGACAACAATTTCAAAAGAGTCATTACTTTCAAAAAGAGTCATTACATGTTGAAGGAACTTAAGAAAATATGCACAAATTCTGGAATGAAGTCCACAAAAATACAAACAGTTGGATGAAATACAGAAACATTCAAGATATGAAAGCAAATAATAAAGAGATACAATTTTTGAAGAAAAATCAAACTGAACTAAAACTTGAAATGAGAAACTCAATTAGTTAAATTAAAAATTCATTGGAAAATCTCACCAAATAGAACGGATCAAGTGGAAGAGAAAATATCAAGACTTGAAGACAAGGTACAGGAATTGGGTCATTCAAAGAAAATGCTAAATCTAAAAAACCCCAGGAACAGAATGTGCAGAAACTCCAGAACACTATAAAAAGACCAAATCTATGAATCATAGAGATACCCATGTCAAAGGCATAGAAAATATTTTCACTAAATCACAGAAGAAAATTTCCCAAATCTAAGGAAAGAGATTCCTACCATGGTGCAAGAGGCATACAGAAGACCAAATAGAATGAAAAAGAAATCCCCAGGTCACATAATAATCAAAACATGAAATGTACAGAATAAAGGAAGCATATCACAAGCTGCAAGAGAGGAAGATGAAAATCATACATAAAGGGATACCCAACAGAATGGTGTCTTGGAAGCCTAAGAGGGCCTGGACAGATGTTCTATAGGCTCTTAAAGACCACAGATGTCACCCCAGGCGATTATACCCAGAAAAACTCTCAGTCATAACTGAAGGATGAAGAAAACTTTTTCATCTACGAACTCAAGAAATTTATGACTATTAAGCCAGCTCTGCAAAGGATACTAGAAAGAATACCTTGGACTGAAGAGAATATTAAAAACACATGAGGGCATAAGGAATAAATAATTCCAGAACAGTCACTCAAAAGAGGTCAAAGAAAACAATATCACCACTACCACCACAACAGAAAAGGAATCAATGCATGTTGTTCAATAATGGCTCTCAATATTAATGGTCTCAATTCCTCAATAAAGAGATATAGACTGACATACTGGATTATAAAACAGGATCCATCTTTTTTGTTGCCTCCAAGAAACATACTTCACCATTAAGGATAGACACCATCTTAGGGTAAAAGGATAGAAAAAAGTATTCCAAGAAAATAAAACTAAGAAATAATCAAATGCAGCTATTATAATATCTGACAAAACAGACTTCAAACCAAAACTATTCGGGAGAGATGAGGAAGGACACCTCATACTCATTCAAGAAAAAAATTCACCAAGAAAATATTACAATTCTAAATATTCACAAACCAAACCAAGGGGCACCCAATTTCAAAAAGGAATTACAATTAGACCTAAAATCACAGATTGACTCCAACACTGTGACTTTATTTTTTAAAATTATTTATTTAATAACCACATAATTAGAAGAAACATTTCACTACAGCAGCATTGACATATTCAATAACAATCTCCAGATGCATCTCTTTCAAAATTGGCTGTAAATTTCTAGGCTTACAGTTGAATTAATATAGCTATACAATATTGTACTCAGTATATACCCTGTAAGACATAAAACTGAACAAGGTTTTAACCTTTAAAAATAATCTCCATTTCGTTATTAAAATATCATAGTTTCATACAGAAAATTTCATTTTTAATGCAATTAACACTGACATGTTTGCACATGCATTTCTAATCTCTATATATCTGATTATTACTAGTCACAGTTGTGGTTACTTTCTGAGATCCTTGGCACCTGAGCATGGATATGAAGTCATCAGGTAGATTTCAATGGTAATGCTTTTCCACATCTACTAGTTAATAAGGAGCAAATTTTTATGCTTTGAAGAATTTTTTAATTAAATGTTTTTCTTAAATTTAATAACCACATGATTAGAAGAAGCATTTCATTATAGCTTTAACACATTCAGTAACACACACCAGACCAGGGATATATCACTTTTGAAAGTGGTTCTAAAATTTTT
>NW_008338108.1:492974-508373 GCF_000622305.1 Nannospalax galili
GTTTCATCCAGAAAAGCTCATTTTTAATGCTACTAACTCTTAGATGTTTGCACAGGTGTCTTTAATCTCTATGTATCTGATTATTACTAGTCACAGTCGGTTACACTTGGATCCTTAGTACCTGAGAATGGATATAAAGTCATCAGGTAGATTTCACCAGTAATGTTTATCACATCTACTGTTAAACATGAAGTAAATTTTTATTCTTCCTCCTCAAATATGTCTTTTAAAAAATTTGTTGATTTTTTTGTGTATATCATATAGAACATCACACACAGTCTTATTCCTCTATATACCCACTTCCCAAATGGCACCCTCCCACACACTGGAGCTCATATACTCTGTCGTCCCTGTTACTGTCCACTGAAACACTGTGACTTTAATAGGCACTCAATAGTGGATGACTTCAATAGTGGGTGACTTCAATAACTTCAATAGTGGGTGATTTTAATTCCCCACTTTCACCAGTAGACAGGTCATTGGACAAAAACTAAATAGAGAAACTATGGAATCAAATGGCATAATAAATTAAATGAATATAACAGACATCTTCACAACATTCCATAAAAACACTAAAGAATATACTTTCTCCTCAGCAGTTCATGTAAGTTTCTCCAAAATCGACCACATATCAGGACACATAGCAAGTCTCAACAAATGTAGGAAAATTGAAATAACATTCTGCATTCTATTTGACTACAAAGGAATAAAGCTGAATATCAACAGCTTTCTACAGAAAGTATAGAAAGTCATGGAAACAAAACAACACAGTGCTGAATGAAAATTGGGTCAAGGGAGAAATAAAAAAGAAAGAAATGAAAAACTTCCTAGAACTGAATGAAATTGGAAACACAGCATACCAAAACCTGTGGAACACAATAAAGTCAGTCCTAACAGGAAAATTTATAGCACTAAATACCTACATCAAAACATTTGAGAGATCTCATATTAATAACTTATTGGTGACTTGCAGAACAAGAATAAAAAAACACCCCAAAACAGCAGATGGGAAGAGATAATCAAAATCATGGCTGAAATCATGAAAAAGAAACAAGAAAGCAACACACACACACACACACACACACACACACACACAATCAGTGAAACGAAGAGTTGGTTCTTTGAAAAGATTAACAAGATTGACAAACCTTAAGTCAAATTAGCAAAAAGAAAGAACAAATTTTTAAAAATCAGAGATGAAAAGGGGGTCATTACGACAGAACTTGAGGAAGTTTGGAGAATCATAGACACAACTTTAAAATATCTATATTCCACTAAACTGGAAAATCTAAAAGAAATGAATGAATTTCTATAAATATATAACCTACCAAATTTAAATCATAATGCAGCCAATAATTTAAATATACCCATAACAAACAGTGCAATAGAAGCAGTAATTAAGACTCTCCCAACTAAATAAGGTCCAGGACAAGGAGAATATAGTGAAAAATTCTACCCAAACCTTAAAGAAGAATTAACACTAATACTTCCCAATATTCTGTAAAATAGAAAAGGAAGGCCCACTTCCAGATTCTTTCTATGACAGCACTATTGCCCTGATATCAAAATCAGACAGATTAAAGGCGTGTGCCACCACATCTGGTTGGGAAAAACCTCATTATCAGCTGCTATGCATCCAACAGAGGGCAAGAATGTACATAGAACTAAAAGAACTAAACATACCCCCCCAACAACCCAATTAAAAGTTGGAGCAAGAAGCTAAACACAGAATTCTTTTTTGAAAAAAATATTTTACTTTATTATTTTTATTTTATATGTATGAGTGTATTGCCTGCATGTATGTGAGTGCACCTGTGTTGTGCAATGCCATGAAGGCCAGAAGAGAGCTTCGGATTCCCCTGGAACTGGAGTTAAGGACAGTTTGTAGCCATGTGGGTGCTGGGAATCGAACCCAGGTCCTCTGCAAGAGCAGTCAGTGCTTTTAACTGCTGAGCCATCTCTAAAGCCCCTAACAGAGAATTCTTGAAAGATGAAATACAAATGGAAAAAAATACATTTTAAAATGTTTAATATCATCGGTCATCAGGGAAATGCAAATTAAAAATACTTTGAGATTTCCTCTTACCCTAGTTGGAATGGCTATGATTAAAACAACAAACAAACAAACAATTAAAAAACCCAATGACAACAAATATTGATATGGATGTGGGGAAAGGGAAATACTGCTGGTGAGAATGCACACTGGTTCAGTCACTATGGAAATCAGTGTGGAGGTTCCTCACAATGGTAGAAATAGATCAAGCACATGATCTAGCTATACCAGTCTTGGACATATAACCAAAGGACTCTATACCCTACTATATAGATACTTGTTCATCCATTGCTTCTCTATTCATAATAACCAGGAAATGAAAACATTTCCTAGATGTCCATCAAATGATAAATGGATAATGAAAATGTGGCACATTTACACCATGGAGTATTATTTAGCTGTGAAGAAATTATGAAATTCAGAAGTAAATGGATGGAGTTGGAAACAATCATCCTGAGTGACATAATCCAGACCCAGAAAAACAAATGTTGCATGTTCTCTCTCATATATGGATACTTGCATTGAATCCTTAGATACATGTGTTTCATTTGGAAAACTCATCGAGGTCAGGAAACTATAAAGGGGCCGTGAGGGGACTTTCAAGAGGGTAGGTGATAGAATGTAAAGGGGAAGAAAAGGGGAACTAAGGAACAGGAAGAGTTAAATGGGGTGGGAACTGGGAGGGCAGGGTAGAGGAGGGAATATAGGGAGAGATAACTAACATTAAAGGCCTTTTGAAAAATGTCTTGGAAACCGACTGTGGAAGCCTATATTTAAAAAATAGTTTATTACTTTTATGTGTATGAGTGTATTGGCTGCATGTATGTGAATGCACCCGTGCCATGCAATGCCTTGGAGGTTAGAAGAGGGCTTCAGATTCCCCTGGAACTGGAGTTAAGGACAGTTTGTAGCTGCCATGTGGGTGCTGGGAATCGAACCCAGGTCCTCTGCAAGAGCAGTCAGTGCTCTTAACTGTTGAGCCATCTCTCTAGCCTAGAACATTTCTTCTTAAAATATTTTATTATTTTTATTTTATGTGCATGTGTGTATTGCCTGCATGTAGGTAAGTGGACCCATGTCATGTAATGCCCATGGAGGACAGAAGAGGCTGTTGGAACTGGAGTTGTGGACAGTTGTTAGCTGTCATGTGGGTGCTGGGATTTGAACACACAATCTACAAGAACAACCAGTGTTCTTAACCACTGAGCAATCTCTCCAGCTCCAATTAGTGCATTTCTTAATACTCATTAGAGAGGCTTCTTTTTGCAGTAGATGGAAATTAACACAGAGACCCACAATTGATCAATATGTGAAGAATAAGAGACTGCAGAGTGCTCAGCCCTAGGCTCAGAGGTCTCTCAGAAGAGGGAGTGGAAAGATTTAAAGAGCCAGAGGTGGTGAAAGACTGCAATAAAACAAGTGTTTTCTGGACACAACAGGGCAGTTGCACATAGGAACCCACAGCTCTTGTGACAGCATACACAAGGAGGCTCAAGCCAGACAAAAACCCAGCATGAATAGAGAGGTGGGCAAAAAGCCCCAGTCTTCACTGAGGAGCTATTGGTAACTGATAACTGCTGGAGAGGGAGAATCAGTTTTCTTTAAGGTTGTGAATGCTAGTAGGTTGATCACACTCCAGGAGATGGACCTACAACCACAAGAATGATGGGCTTAAAAAAAGGAAGACGGGGCTAGAGAGATGGCTCAGTGGTCAAGAGCACTGGTTGTTCTTGCAGAGGACCTGGGTTTGATTCCCAGCACCCATGTGGCAGCTAACAACTGTCCTAACTCCAGTTCCAGGGGATCTGACACCCTCTTCTGACCTTCGCAGGTATTGCACGACATGGGTGCACTTACATACATGCAAGCAATATACTCATGCACATAAAATTAAAAAATAAAATAAAAAAGGAGGACAAGAACTGGAGGGAGGTGCAGTGGATCTGGGAGTAGGTGGGGGTAAACATGATTAAAACAGACTGTATGTGAAATTCTCAAAACAGTAATAAAAATATTACTAAAATGAATAAACACGGCACTTGAATCTTAAGGAAATTGGTTAACCTTACTTTTAGGAGGATTTTATTTAGAATATAAAACATTTAAAGATATAATGAAACAGAAGATAGTTTATTAATTTTTATAATTGTGTCACATGAGAAGTCTTGAAAAAATAAGTAAAATATAAAATGTAAAAAATATAATAATATATACTATAAAGCAGGGAAAATTAAAATTAAGAAAATATAAAGATGATCAAGTGATATAATTTTCAATAGTGAAGATGGGCACAAGAAAACACTTCATAGGTGTACAACAGTTCATTTTCAGGGGACAAAGATGAAATGTGACAGTCAGTGGACTCCCTAGGAAAGGAACGTCAGACCTGGAGCAGACATTACTTCCAGTGAATGGGCTTACTGTGGCCCATTAAGTGTGGCTGGTAGAAGAGAAATGAGGGCTAAGCAGCTACCCACAGCAAGGTGAGTAGTGCTTCGGGCAGGATGATCCTTGCAGTTGTTGGGGGTTTAAAATATTGTCAATTCTAAGTCTGTGGGAGCTATTTTACAACTTTGAAACTTTCCATTAACTGATAGCAATGTGAAATAATTCTTGTCCTGTAGATATCCATTGCTGTTTAGAAGGTTCAGTGGACTGTCTTCCTTTCCAAGAAATTCTTTTAGTTTTGCCTCCATTTTTACATTCATTTCAGGATTCCTTATTTATAAATATGTTTGTTCTTTGAATTCTTCTTAGAACTGATGGTAACATCTTTCCATTACATCATTAATGAGTTAGAGAAATATTCTATTTTTTTCTTTTGTAGTGTTGGGGATCAAATCCCAGGTTTGGGTAATGTTAGGCAAGTGTTCTATCACTGGCTTTCATCCCTAACCACCCCCCCAAACATTTAATATGTGATTGCTGTTATAGCTATGTCAAAGTCACAAGTACAGTACTTTTTTTGAAACTTGTCCTTTAACAGCACTTCGGAAACAAAATTCATTCTATACCCAATTAGTTGAAATGAGTGACCAGAGCATCTATTTTAATGGCATGCTAAGTCTTCCCACACTAATTATACATATTCTTTGCTTAGTGAGCATGTTAAAGAAGCTTCTTCTCTAATTAGTTTCTCACTAATCAATCATTTTCAGTTTGATTGTCGTCTCTGCAGGGGGTTGGGGGGGAAGTAGGGCTTTCATCTCCTGATTTGCACACTGAGATTTCAGCTTGCATGCTTGCTGCTGCTTTTCCTTTCTTACACGGCTGATGTTATTATGTGAAGCACAGAACTGTCTTATCACTATTCCCCTTAAGATTACATTTTGTGTAGAATTATGAAGATCCTCTCCCTGATGGGAAGAATGTATGGTATGGTTTAGTCAAGCAAGCAAATTATCAGGTAATTGCTAAGCTCTCTGGAAGATACTATAGTGTGTGAGACAACACATCTTTTCCTCAATGAGTTTCCAGTTCAAATGGCAAGAGGAATTAAAGGTGCAAGACAATAAATCAATAAAAGATTAACTGGTGAATATTGAGAATGCAGAAGTTCAGAGCAAGGAATAATCAGCATGGGTTGGCAAATTCAGGGAAGGCTTTTTGAACAAAGTGATACTTCAGCTGCTATAGAGAGGTGCTGATTGTTTTTGCACCCAGAATCAAATGTTGAAACCTAACTCCTAATGTGATGAAACTATGAGAAGAGCTTTAGGATGTTGTTGGGTCATGAGGACTCCAAGCAGCTATGGATTGGATTAGCACTTTTGTAAAAGAGGCTCCATAGTGCTGCCTTGCTTGCTGTGGCATGCGAGGATATAGTGAGAAGATGGCCACGTGCAAATGAGGAAGTGGACCTTCAGACATTAATCCTGCTGCTGCCTGGAGCTTGGATGTCCCAGCCTTCAGATATGTGAGAAATCAATTTGTTTCATTTTATAAGCTACTTGGGTTCTGGTACTTTTTTTTTTTTATAGCAACCTGCATGGACTAAGACAAAGATGAACTGAAATTAGGTGTCCAAGTCAGGGGTCAGGGCTTATAGTTTAAACAGGGACTTTTAGCCCAGGATTCATAAGTGTACTTTAGGAAATCTCTGGAATTAAAAAAATAGGCATATTTATGCTTGTGCAATTTTTCCTCTTGAGGGAGTCTACAATTTTTTTCAGGTTTTCCCAAAGGGGCGTGTGACCATCCAAAAGTAAAGAGGCAGCACTTAAATGTTAGTGTTCAGGAGCAGGGAACCCTAGGACAGTGGCAAAAATTATAGCTAATTTCATCTCAACACTTAAAGCAATGAAATGCTCGATAGTTTGGAATGTGATTAAAGGAATAGGGCTAAACACATTTAGACACCTGGTCTTACGTAGGAATCTTACATTTAGATATAAAATAGATTTTGCTCTTTAATTGGGAAAATGTAAGTTTCTAGAAAAATAGATGTCTTAAAAATCAAAATGTTAAATTTTGTATTTCCAAATGAGCATTTTTGTGTTTCTTCAAGACAGGATCTCATTATGTTATCCAACCTGGTCTTAAACTCCTGGTTCAAATCATCCTCCTGCTTCAGTCTCTTGCTTATACTCCATGTATTCTGTCTTGAAGTTAAAAAAAATGTTTTTGCTTTTCCTTTTTCTTTTGAATTTTGTATATAAGTTAAAGACATACTTAATCAATAGAGAAGTCTAACCTGCAGATACTTATTTTTTAAAATGTGAGAAAATGGAATCCCTTACTCAGAAAGCCCGTTCAGCTATTTTCCCTCTATCACAGTTTCTGAATGTGCCAGCTGTGTTTTTCTGTATAGAGGCACACAATTTGAACAAATTAAAGAATGTTTGTAATAGATGTGTACTGAGGTATCCATGAAAGGGTACATCACATTTTCAAGATGATAGACTCTAACAGACGTTTGTCTTTTCCGCGCTAGGACTGGAGAAATACGGTTCCTTTTCTTAGTTATAAGAAAACCATCATGGCCTGTAGCTCTGTATAACATACATATGAGTTTTCTAGGGCTGACCTAACACCATACCACAAACTAGGTGGATGGAAATAGCAGAAATTTCTTGTCTTATATCTCTGCTGCTGGTTAGAATTCTGAAGCAGTGTTACCAATAGTGGTTCGTCCTAGAAGCTGTGAAGGAACTTCACTATTTCTGTGCTTCACTATTGGCTTCTGGTAGTTTTCTGACAACTCTGGTGTACCTTGGCTTATAGCTACATCTTCATGTGGCATTATCCTTATGTATAAGCCTGTGTCCAAGTTTCCTTTTTGTAAGGCTGCCAGTAATATCAGACTAAGATCCTACCTAACCCCAATATAACCTCATTTCAGTTAATTACAGAGTAATGGCCTTATTTCTAAATGAGGTCACATTTTAAAGTGAGGTTAGAACTTTAATATATAAATTTTCACAGTTCACAAATCATCCTATAACAGGTTCACTTAATATGCGTTGGTTAAAGCATACTCACACAATGACTAGAAAAGATTTTATGTTTTGTTTTGCCATGCTTTATTTTTGAGACAGTGTCTTGCTGTATAGTCTAAATTGGCCTTGAACCCACTATATGAATCAGTCATGCCACTATTGTACCAGTGGGCACATCTTGCTGGGCAGTTTGGTATTTTAGCATGCATGATCAATTGTAGCATGCACTGGATAAGTCATTTGATAACTTTTTACCCCCAATGGTCTGCATGGCATCTTCTGGCACAATGAAAGCTAGCCATCAAGGAGGAAGTTTCCAGGTCAGAGCTGCTTGATTTCTCTATGTGCTACAACTGACATGTGCTATGTCTTCAGCAACAGTGTCTTAGCATGTAGTTCTTGTGGGCAACTAAGAGCAATGGAAATGCCCTGTATTGTGTTTGGAGGTCTCTGTGACCTCCCTGACCAATAAATCATGGGCGGTATCCCACACCTGGCACTGAGATATTCATTTAATAACATATCTTCTGAGAGCAAGCATGGTTCACTTATGCCAGGTAACTGTGTTCAAATGCCTTCTTTTAATTTTTTTTTTTTTGAAATTGGGTTTCCCAATAGCACCAGCTGCCCTGGAACTCACTATATAGACCAAGCTGGCCTCAGTCTCACAGAGATCCATCTACTTCTGCCTGCCTAGACCTGGGATTAAAGGTGTGTACTACCACACCTGGATAATTATATTTTAAATTATATTTTTAATTAAAGTAATGAGTTTCTGTAAAGGTTTTTCATATAGCCTTACTTTTGGCTACTCCCCCAACTCCTTCCTCTTCCCCATTCCTCTTTTCTTATCTCTGATTTTTTAACTCCCGTTTATTTATCTTTAACTCCTGTTATTCTCCCCCTTACAAATCACATGTGTTCTACTATCCTCTCTCCTCCTCAGTCCTCTTTCCCTCCCCCTATGATAAGCCCTTTTAAGCTTCCTGACCTCTATAGACATTCCAAATTAAACACAGAAATGTAAAAATTTGAAGCTAGGATCCACATATAGGAGAGAACATGAAGCATTTGTCCTTCAAATTTCACTTTTGTTCTCTTATCAATTCATAATTCAACAGTTACTGACCCTTTGTAAAGTAAGTTTTAAAGCCAGTCTTTGGAGTTAGATATGTATGCTCCAGTCTAAATTATATTAATAACTTATTATGTGTCCTTAGAAAGTATCTTAATATTATTTGATATGTTTGATCCTCAGTTTTCTTATCTGTATATATTTGGAATAAAAAGCTAATGCTAAAGAGGACTCTTGTCAAATTAACAGATTCATTTTGCTGATTGGGCACAAGGCAAATAGGCTAAAGCAGTGTTTAAAAATCATCTCATTTAACATGTACTACATCATAAATTAAGGATTATTTGTACTATCTTACAAGTAAGGAGTTTGAGCCTTCAAGCCTAGGATTATATGATCTATCCAAATACATACTGCTAGCAAACTTGGATAGGTATCCTGGGGATAGAACTTAAAAATTCTCTGAGAACTGGTAAGCCACTTCCTGATGGACATTTTGGGGAGTGATTGGATGGAATCAATGGAGGTCAACAAATTAATTGTAGATTGGAGCTGGTATTGGTACGAATTGCTTATTACTCATTTTTTTTCAGTATAAATGTGGGCTAGGATAATACAGGCAGGTGTGGTGATGTATATGTATAATTTCAACACTCAGGAAGCTATGGCAGGAGGACTGAGAGTTCAAGGTTGTCTTGGGTTACAGAGTGAAGCCCTATCTCAAAAATAAAAAAAGTGGACCAATATGCTAACTGTTTCATGGAATCTGCCAGTGTGTTACTAAGGCGTTAGTTCCATTTGGGAACTATTGTGAAGCAGTAGAACTTTTAAGAAGTGAGGCTTTGTGGAAAGTCTTAGGTCATTGGGTTGGTGCCCTGAAAGGGGACTACAAGTCCTTTCTCTTCTGCTTTGCTATTCTTGATCATGAGAGGAGCGCCTTTGCTATGTCATGCATGCCTACCATGATGACCCTCCTTCATACAAGCCCAGAAACAATGAGCTCACTCAATCATGGACTGGAACTTTCAATACTGTGAACTCAAATAAACCATTAGAAATTAAGTTGATTCTCCCAGGTATTTTTCATACTTGTGAAAGAAACAGGACTATCACAGAATGATCTTGAGAAGGAGTGTGATGAGAGCTCTAGAATTTAAAAGTAGCATTACCCATACAGTAAATACCGTGAAAGAGCATCTATCAGAAGTTTTCTTTCATTTGCAAAGACTTGGCAATAAGAAAATATAGCCGAAGTAGGTAAAAATTAGTTATTCCCCTTATAACCTCTGGATATAGAAGGTACTTTGCCCCTTCCAGGACATAGGGCTGCCTCCATAAACCCAGAGGGATTGAATGCAGGAGTCTGTCTTGTATGTAGAACTTTCCTTTGCTGTCTTAGTCCATTTGGGCTATTATAGCATAATATCATAGACTGGGAGCCTTATAAACAACTGACATTTATTTCACATATTTCTGGAAGCTGTGAAGTCCAAAGCTTCTTGTATATTGATAAGGTATGGCCTGTTTACAAGTCTATGGTCAGGTGTTTTCTGTATAACTCAAGATGGTGAAAGGGGGCAAGAGATCTCTCTGGGCTTCTTTTTTTTAATGAGAGTGACAGATCCCATTGATGGGAGTTCTCTTTCCTTCCTCATGACCCAATCACCATCAAACTAAGGTTTAGAATTTGGGGATGAGATGAAACCCTTCAGTGTCTAGTGCCTGCTTAAAGTGCTGTTCCAGGTGAAGCTATCTTCTCTCCACACCTGAGCACTGGGTCTCAGTCTCCTCCATGGCTTAGCAACATAGATGCATTTCTCCTCAGAGAGAGTAGACTTAACCAAGAAATTGCTTTTGCATTCCTTCTGTCCTTTCTATAGTTATGATGGAATTTATATATGGTACGGAGAAAACTTGTATGAGTGCAACATCAGGGAGTGCAGCATTTTGGAACATGCTGAACTAGTGAATTCTCTGCTGCTCCCTACAGGGTAAACCAATCTGGATATTCGTTTCTTCAACCGTAGTATGGTAGTGTGGTGTGAATGTGTGCCCCAAAGGTCATGTATTAGCAACTTAGTCCCTAATGCAACAATGTTGGGAGATGGGACCTAGTAAGAGGTGATTAGTTCACAGGGGTCTTGTCATTATGAATAGTTCACTGTGGGACCTGGTCAGTTATCTCAAGTGGGCTCTCTATTAAAGGAATTCTGCCCTCTGTTGCATGCTCTGCCGCTCACCTGTGATGCTTTCCACTAACACACAGCAAGAAAGAAAGCCTCCACCGGATGCTAGCTTCATTATCTTCCTGTGAGACAAATACATTTGCTTATTATAAATTATTCAGGGTAGGACATTCTGAAAACAGGCCAAGACAGAAGGATGTGATAATGAATTGTATAATGTGCTTAAAATACTGCTTGGTGCCGGGCGTGGTGGCGCACGCCTTTAATCCCAGCACTCGGAAGGCAGAGGCAGGCAGATTTCTGCGAGTTCAAGGCCAGCCTGGTCTACATAGTGAGCTGGGATTCTAACCCAAGTCTTTACTATGTATCTACTATGTGAACAAGGCTAGTGTCATCTCTGCTTCCACAAAATTCCCATCCTAGGAACTGATCCATATCTAGTGCCACTACTGGAGCTTTGTTGCTGTGCAGCAGAAGAAAATGAATATGTGATAACCAAGGTTGTGTGTGACACAAAGCAAAGTATAGCACATGGTGATTCAGGACTGAATCTGAGGCAGCTAGGCCTACAGCGGACTCACTTCCCAATATCTACGCCTTTGTTTTTCACATTATTTTTTGCATCAATGAAGATCTACACCTTATACTGAAGAACAATAGAAATGAAAAGTCTTTACACTTGTTTGCCATTTTAGTAAGATTTCTCTCCCTTTCTTCTCCTCTCTCTGTTTCTTTCCCTCTCCCTCTCCCTCCTCTGCTTTCCTAGGAATTTAAGTTGGGGCTTTGCTCATGCTTTATCACTGATTTATGTTCCAGTTTTTGGATTTTGAGACATGGTCTCAGTATATAATGCAGGCTGATATTGAATTTACAACCTTCCTGCCTCTGCCTCTTCAGTACTGGGATTACAAGTATGAACTACTACACTTGGTTTATTAAGAATATTAATAAATGTTTTCCAGGGTTGAAGAAATGACTCAGTGATTAAGAACACTGTCTGCTTTTTACAGAGGACCCTGGCTTGATTCTGAGCACCCACATGGTAGCTAACAACAGTGCACTTACATACATGTAGGCAATACTTTCATACACATAAAATAAAAATAATAAAATATTTTAAACAAAGAATATTTCTAATGTTTACATCTTTATTTTTTAAATTTCATTTATTATTTTTATTTTATGTGTAAGCATGTATTGCCTCCATGTAGGTAAGTGCAACCATGTAGTGCAATGCCTGTGGAGGTCAGAAGAGGCTGTTGGATCCCCTGGGACTAGAGTTACGGACAGTTGTTAGCTGCTATGTGGGTGCTGGGATTCGAACCCAGGTCTTCTGCAAGATCAGTCAGTGTTCTTAACTGCTGAGCCATCTCTCCAGCTCCTAATGTTTATATCTTAAACAGGATGCTTACTATTGTTTGCAATTTACAAATCTTCAATCCTTTTCATTATCTGTCCAAATTAACATATGTATGTTTATAAGCACATATGTATGATATTAAATTAGTGAATTGCTGGGGCTGGAGAGCTGGTTAAGCAGTTAAGAACACTGGTTGTTCTTGCAGAAGACCCGGGTTCGAATCCCAGCACCCATATGGCAGCTAAAAACTGTCCATAACTCCAGTTCCAGGGATCTGAAAGCCTCTTCTGTCTTCCGCGGGCATTGCATGACATGGGTGCACTCACCTACACACAGGCATACATGCATAAGCACAAAATAAAAAATAAAAAAATAAAAATAAAAAAATTAAATTAGTGAATTGCACTAATAGACTTATTAATGGTAAAACAGTCCTCCATTATTTGGAAAAAAAGTCAGGGTTTTTTTTTTTTTAATAAAGTGCCATGTTAATTTTGTTAATATCATATTTAGGGTTTTTACATCTGTATTCATAGGTGTTTTAAACCTAGTGGATTTTGCTAGACTTGTAGAACGAACTGAGATTCTTTCTACCTTTTCTATGCTATATGTATGAAATTTTCATGACCTTTGAAGATTTGGATGAATTTCTACTTAAAACTTGATATTTGGGCTGGGGACATAGCTCAGTGGTAGAGAACTTACTTAGTAAGTAAGAGGCCTCAGTTCAATCGCCAAGCACCACAAACACACAAACAAGCAAAGAAAAACCTGGTATTTGATGCCACAGCTTTTGTAACCTCCTCAAGTTCTTCTATGGTCATGCTTTCTTCTTTTCTTGATAGTGCTGAAAATCGCTTTAACAAAACTGTCTCATCAGAAAGGCTGGCAAGTCCAAGGGCATCATGTGACTGAGTGTCTCTGACTCTAATCTGGGCTTTGGAGATACACAGCCCCTTGAGGAGGTTTTAGGCTGATTATCTTGTTCTACAACCAGGATGCTTTTTGTCTTTATTTTTTAAAAATTTATTTATTTTTATTGTATGTGTATGAGTGTTATGCGTGCATGTGTGTAAGTGCACCCATGTTCTGTAGTGCCAACAGAGGACAGAAGTGGGTGCTGGATCCCTGGAACTGTAGTTATGGACAGTTGTTAGCCACCATGTGGGTGCTGGGACTTGAACCCAGGTCTTTGAAAGAACAGCCAGTGCTCTTAATCGCTGAGCCATCTTTCCAGCACCAGGATGCTTTTTCTAAGATTGATGACTTACTTGTGAAGGAGAAGTATGTACCTCAGTAGGTCCCCAGTATAGAGAACAATTTAAAGATTTATCACCCTGGAAACCACTGTGCCATTATTTCAGGGACACAGTATATCTGGTTGAAATTTTTGGAAGGAAACAGTGGGACCAACTCACAGGAAGAAATGCATCTTGGGTACAGTGTCTCAGCAGTCTTTTCCAGTATAAAATAAGGAAGTACTTTTATATGGAGACAGAAAGAACGTTTTGGTTGAGTTCTCTCAGTTACTCAAAGTCATTTTCAGATCAGAGGCACTTTTATGTGGGTTGATTGCCAACACATTTTTGGAAAAGAGATTTATTAATTTTCATATACCCCTTTACTATAGGTAAGAAACCTACAGATGACTATAGACCATGAGCTGTAAAATGTGCCATATATTTAGAGTCAGCATGAGGTATTATGAGGGGGGTTTGGAGCTACAAACATTTAACCTTATTTTGGTACAGGAGAAATTAGGTCCAAATAAAGGCCAGGACAGCTTGAAGAGAAGAAGTAAATATTTAGTTGGTCTGGGACCAAACATGTTCAGCGAGAAGTTCTGTTCTAGTGGCTAGTATTTGAGAATGACTATATGTTAACTACCCATCCACACCATCAGGAAAGCTGCTACATCCTCCAGGTACTTCTACCTCCTCTAGTTAACCACACACTCACTGGATGCTTATTTCCTACCTGTGCTCCCATTCCCATCCCCATCTCACATACTGTAGCCCTGGGGGTGCAGATAATGTACCTGAGAAGCCATATTTGGAGAAAAGCAGTAAGAGCAAGCTATACTGTTCAAGCCTCTGTACTAGATGTTTCAAGTGCATTAAATGAAGCCAATTACTCTTAACAATGATTCTTAAACTTTAAAACTGAAATGTAGATTAATATTTTAGAATTTACTTCTTGGGACACAGTGATGCAGCTATAAGAATTTAGCTTCTCTAGTTAGGTAAACTTAGATTTGAATGTCTCTCATTTCACATATGGGGAGCTGACAATTATATTAACTCTGTTAAGATGGCTACTAGTGTCTTCATCCGGAAATGAATAGATTAGTAACAATATTAAAATAATATTAAGTAAGATTAAATGTGTATATTGAAGGCTTCACAATACCTGAATCACTGACAGTAATTCATGTCAGTTACCATTAATCTAGTTAGAAGACCTGGATATTTTCCCTAAATAGAGGTCACATTTTACTATTTAGTCAACTTTTTGGTGTCAGTATTTGATCATCTGAAAAATACATGTATTTTTTGCTTTTGAAAAAACATCTCTTCTGACAACTTTGTATAGTAAGTATTGTTCATTGTTTACAATAGCAATCCAGAGAGATGAGTTCCTTGCTTAAAGTCATAGGCTAAATAGGGATTTGAACGCAGTCTTTGGTGTTAGATTCTGATTCTTTGGTCTGTATATCACAGTGCTTCTTAAATTAAGTAGTTGGGATATTTGATCTACATAGCTATTTCTGTCACAAAAATGTTCCAGTCTAAGGGAGCTGAACACCCACAGTGAAAATCCAGGTCCAAAGAAGTGAAAATAACAACAGCCGCAACAAAGAAACAGTGCCAAAGAAAAAATCATCAAATTAAAAAAAATGAATTATATTTGAGGAGGAAGCATAAAAACTTACGTCCTGTTAATTAGTAGCAGTGATAAACATTACCATTGAAATCTACCTGATGACTTTATAGACATACACCAGTGCCAAGGATCCTAGTGCAACCGATTATGACTAGTAATAATCAGATACCCACAGATTTAGAGATGCATGCGCCAACATCTCAGTGTTAGTAGCAAAAACAATGAGTCTTTCTCTAAGAAACTATATTTTAAAATGAAATGGAGATCTTTTTTAAAGGTTAAAAACTCATTCAATTTTATGTCTCACAGGGTTTATACTGAGTTCAATATTGTATATCTGTATTAATTCAACTGTGAACCTAGAAACTTGCACCCACTTGTGAAAGAGATGTACTCTTGCTCTG
>NW_008338108.1:508482-528610 GCF_000622305.1 Nannospalax galili
AGAAGGGGCAGAAAGATTGTAAGAGGCAGAGCTTATACTGAGTTCAATATTGTGTAACTGTATTCATTGAACAGCAAACCTAAAAATTTTATAGCCACTTTTGAAAGAGATGTATCTTTGCTCTGGAAATTGTTATTGAGTATGTTAAAGCTGTAATGAAATGCTTCTTCTAAAAAAAAAAAAAGATTGCTAACTGCAGTATTGGAGGCTTTGTGAGGAAACTTATTGGACCAATGAGACATCTTCAATGGTCTCAGTTATCATCATGGATGGGATTAAATTCCAGCCCCAACTGCCGGTGTGAAACTGTCCCTCACACTGCTTCCACCACCCATAGGTAAGATATAGAAAGAATAGGCACTAAAGCCTGTTTATCTTTTTTCTGGGGCGGACATTACTGGTCAGTAAATCTATTTAACATAAGAGAGCTTCCAACTCAGCCCCAATGGTGCAACTAGTTAAGGAGTCAAATCTTTTGAACAGTGCTTTGCAGAGATAAAGTGTTTATTTCTCCAAAGAGTCATTCTTCAAGAGCAGGTACAAGAAACCTGGGAATCAAGTAAGCATGACGTCTACCGGGTTGGAATGTCTGCTTGGATTTTGGAGGGCAGAAATGTTTACATGTCAAGTTAAGAACTGAATTTAATCCTTTTGCAACTGAATGCTGCTTTCCAGCATTCTTGGAAAGCATGGGCAGGAGCAGTGGGACTAGTTTTTGATAAAAACTAGAATTCCGGACTGCCAGTGGTTCAGGCATCTGCTGTGAGTCATGCATCAAGGGTTGTTCACAGAATCAGCTGGAGCAAATCTCTATTGTCAGATCGCCCAACTCAACTTAAGAGGAGGATGAGGGAAAGACTTATCTGTTTAGGGAATTCCCTTCCTTCTTAGGGAACAGCGGTCTTTCACTTTCAAGCCAGCAGGTGGTTCTGAGAGTCCCACATGCTGGTTGATTTTATTATCTGTCATTTGGTATCTACAGGATGAGTCAGGAACTGACCTACAGTCACAACTTAAATGTCTTCCTAATTGTATGGATGGAGAGCTCATGGAGAATAGACTGTGAATGCAATAACCATTATTTTATAGAATGATTAGTTTTTGCTTAAACCAGGGTAATTTGAGAGTGAAAGAGGACACTTTTAAGTACAAAATAGAACTGTCTTAGATTGCTCTAGTTTGGGTCTGAGAATGTTCTCAAAGGCTTGTGTGTTAAAAGCTTGTTCTCTAGCTTGGCACTGTTGACAGTTGACAGAAACTTTAAAGGAGGAACATGATATGAAGTCTTCTGGCCACTTGGAGTGTGACCCAAGGCGGTATTACAACCCAGTCACTCCTCTTGCCCTTTTGTTCACAACAGCTTCCCATCACACATTCTCCACTGTAGTGTGTTATCTAACACTAGGCCCAAAGCTTTGGAGTCAACCGATCACAAACTGGAATTTACAAAACCATTAGCCTAAATAAGCCTTTACTATCAGCAAACTGATTATCTGAGTTATTACAGTGATGGAAAGTTGAATAACAAACATCTTGATTACCTGAAAACTAATTTAATATTCTTCTTGACAGAGTATGATACATGCATGTTAGTTAGTTTTAGTGCACTTACCATAAAGTAAGCTAATACTTGAAGTACCCTAACTGGAAATGCGTTATTTCTGAAATAGTTAAGGTTTGATGACTAATGAAATGTTCACTTCCCTATGCAACTTGACTTCAGTTATCTTTGTTAAATAGCCTCATGAATATTATAAAAATTTCATTAGTGAATTCAGTGTTTTTCAAGATGTTTAGACCAGAAATATGCATGCACCTCTTCTGCAGGAGCAGAGTGTAAGTCAAGTTCCTGCATTACTTGGAATGGCCTATTAGGTTTAGGATGACAAGGAAATTAGAGGTTCCTTCTAGTTTCCTAATGGAAGATTTTACTCTTTGCTCCTAAGCATAATGCTAACAGAATATTTTTGCATCTGTTTCAAGATAATCCTTAAAGCATGTTTGAACACAGAACCAAGATTTTCTAAAACCTACAGAACAATTTTTGACACTTTGCTTCTGCCTTCTCTAATACAGCTCCGTAGGGACTTGATTGCAGCATGTGACATGGTAGTAAGGTTGAGGGGCAGCTATATAGCGCTTATCTCCCTCTAATTGCAGGGGCTCTGGATATCTTCTGAACATACCCGAATTGACTGAGATCAATGTATGACATGTCATTTTTAGCCTTTGTGGTGGTTTGAACGAGAATGCCCCCCATAGGCTCCAAGTGTTTGACATTTTGTCCCCAATTGGTAGTGCTGTTTGGAGGTTTTAGGAGATGCAGGTTTGCTGGAAGAAAGTATGTCACTAAGGGTGGTCTTTGAGAGTTCTTAAGCCTTGCCAGATTTGCAGTTGCTCTCTACTTCCTCTGCCTGTTTGAAGATGTGATTGCTCAGCTTTCTGCTCTGGTCACCTCTGCCGCCACACCTCCCTTGCCATTATGGACTCTAACCCTCTGGAATCGCAAACAAACTCTTCCTTCTGTAAGTTGCCTTGGTCTGGTGTCTTATCTGAGCAACAGAAAAGTAACTAATACAGCCTCTTCCCCATTATGGAGAAGAGGGAATGCTTGACATTATTGTTCTGAGAAGTATGTCTGAGCCTAGAGATTGCTATCCACTTGGGATCTGAGGATTTCTGGGATAGTGAAGCTATTTCTTTTTTTTTTAAATTTATTATTTTTATTTTATGTGTATGAGTATATTGCCTCATCATGTAAATGCATCCATATTGTGCAATGCTCAGAGAAGTCAGAAGAGGGATTTGGATTCCCTGGAACTGGAGTTATGGACAGTTGCTAGCTGCCATAGAGTGTTAGTAGCTGTTAGTAGGGTGCTGGGAACTGAACCTGGGTCTTTTGTAAGAGCAGCTAGTGCACTTAACCATTAAGGCATTTCTCCAGCTAACAATTGTTTCTTAAGTATGGAGAAATTGAACTACAATATGTCTATTCTGGGAAGATGGGGAGGTTGTTAGAACATTGATTTTTTTCCCCTCAGAGTGTATGGAACATGACTTCACATGAAGGAACCCAACAATTACAGGAAGGGCTGCCTAGAGAAAAGGTTGAGCACTGTATCACTAGAAGGTCCAGGGGAGACCTTTTGTTCACAGCTGCCATTCTATAAGGTATGTTCATGAGTAGAGGGTCTCCCTCTCTCTCTCTTTCTCTCTCTGTATGATGGGTATGCACATGTTTGTATGACTGCAGGTAAGTATGGGCTATGGTGGGAGTGCGGAGGTCAAGAACAACTTCAGGTATTGATCCTTGCCTTCTACCTTCTTTGAGACAGGGTCTCTCTTTGTTACTCACAGCTTCATATGCCAGGCTAGCTGGCCTTCCAGCTTCTGGGGGTGTCCTGTCTCCACTTCTCATCTCATGGTAGGAACACTGGAATTTTGGGCACATGCTACTGTGCCTGGCTTTACATGGGTTCTAAGGAATTGAAACTCAGATGCTCATGTTTGCATAGCAAATGCTGTAACTACTGAGCGATCTCCCTAGCTCCTCAGAGTAAAGTTTTATACCATTTCAAGAAATCCACACTCAATGTTTGTATAGTAGTCATTGTGTTGGCTGAGGCTATTGGCACTGCCTGTCAGAACCAGAGCTAGGCATGGAGCCCCCTTCTAAAGATCTTAGTCTGCTTGGTTAAAACAAAATAACATAAAATGGATGATAGTTTGAAAGACAGCTATTTATTTTTTCAGTTCTGGAGGTTAGAAGCCAGCATGGTTGGGGTTTAGAGAGGGCCCTTTGCCTGCGTTGTAGACAGATAGCTGCCTTCTTGTTGAGTCCCCACATTATGGAAAGCTGAGAGAATCTGATCGGTCTCTTATAAGGGCATGAGTCTCATCCATGAAAGCTTTCACTTCATGATCTAATCACTTTCCAGATGCCATTATGTTGTGGATTAGGTTTTTTAACATCTGAACTTTGTAGAGACAGAACCATTCAGATTATAGTCTGGGGTGTCTAGGGGAAGTGGTGAGCTACAACATGGCTTTTTATAGTAGTTTCCAGTGTTGATATGAATAATTAGGTTATCTTTTCTCAAACTTAATAATCATTTATATTGCTTCCCAAGTACTCAAATACCCTTTCTACCTCTTTTGAAATAGAATTATTGTTGTAATTTCTGAAATTTTACTGTTTGATTAAAAATTGCTACTAAAATGAGTAAAATAGTATTTTAAAGTAGTATGCTTTATGGAAAACAAAGATTAAATTATGACTTTATGATGAGATATCTAAAAGCTATAAGCATCAGAATTCCTCCAGCTAAGCTTCATAGGGTTCAGAATACACCACTAATTTACAAAGGTTAGAAAACTAAAGAATAAATATACTGAAAATGTAATAAAAATCATTAAGAAAAGGAAAAGCTTATTTGGCTATTCTGATATAATTATAGTTACTGGAGCCATGAAGATCTTCAGCACTGTGGTCAGAACACATAATTCTCTTGCTTAGAACTCTTTAGAGACTTTCTGCTGAACTCAGACTAATGTTCGAGATTTTTCTACAGGCCTTGTATGATCTGCTGTTCATTTTCCAGTCCCATGCTCAATGTTTGCGACAGCCTGCTAGACTGTGTTCTCAGGTCTTCCTCCTTTGGCTCCCACCTGAAAGTTTTGAACAAACTGTTCCCACTTACTGAGACCTCCAGGCTGCTTACATCTCCATCTAAATATCCTCAGGGAAGATGCCCCACTTCCTCAGCATGATGCTAGGGACCCCATTCTGTGCTTCATTATACCTCATTTGAAATGATTTGATATAATGTATGTAATTGCTTATACAAATTGCCTTAGATCCGTATACACTTGACATTTTCTGTTTCCTCTCTACTGTGGAGAAGATGGGATTATTGGCTTTAGTTTTCTGGGCTTAGATATGTTTGAACATAAAATCCTTGGATACCTGTCTTCTCTACTAGACTATATACTCTGTTAGGTCTGGAATCCTATGTGTAGTCTTTACCGTCATCCTAGAACTGATGGAATACGTGCTGAATATATGCTTTTGGACTGACAGCCATGTTGTTAACAGTGTAATCTTTTACATTAACTAATAATCTGCATATTCATTGGATAGATTATAATGTAGGTAGTATTTTTTTCCTAGTTTGCTTGATACAATACTGGCAAACTCAGATGTGTATATAAAAAGACTGATTTCTTAATAGATGTTAGTAGAGTCCTTATCATGTGAAGGCCACAATACCAAGTACTGGGGATAGTAAACACAATGTAATAATACAGGACTGATCCTCTGCACAACACTAGAGAAGAAAGCAAAAATCTATGCATTTTATTATTTATTGGCAATGCTAATGAGTCCATGGGGTAAGTCACATTTACTTGTTCTCAGAATTCTGCGTTTTCCTATGTGCTACATATGCTCAATTAAATTGATTTAAAGATTATATCTTCTTGTTTTAACTATTCTAACCACCACAAAGTTGGACAACCACACTTGTATGAATAAAGTTTAACAGATACTTTCTGCATGAGAATGATCTTTGCTTTCTTTCCAGTTCTTCCCTTTGAGAACAAAAAGATATGTGTCAAATAGGTTGCTAGGCAACATTGCTTATAGTAAAAATGACTGAACAAAAGACTACATCTGGACTGTGAGAATGATAACTTTTCAGATTTTGACTCTGTGGTCACTCTTGGCTTATGCTTCCTGGGAACTCTGGAAGCTGTATGTATTAGTTGCCTTTGCATTGCTATGACAAAATGCCTGAAAAAACTGACTTCAAGGAGGAAAGGTTTATTTTGGCTTACAGTTTATGAAGGTTTCAGTGCAGCATGGTGGGAATGGTATGGAGGAGTGGCTCAGCTCATGGTGGTGGGAGCTGTTGATATGGTGGTGGGAGCTGTTGGCATGGTGGTGGATACTGTTGACATGGTGGTAGATGTTGTTGATATGGTGGTAGGATCTGTTGGCATGGTGGTGGGAGCTGTTGGCATGGTGGTGGATACTGTTGACATGGTGGTGGATGCTGTTGGCCTGGTGGTGGATACTGTTGACATGGTGGTAGATGTTGTTGACATGGTGGTGGGATCTGTTGGCCTGGTGGTGGATGCTGTTGACATGGTGGTAGATACTGTTGACATGGTGGTGGGAGCTGTTGGCCTGGTGGTGGATGCTATTGACATGGTGGTGGATGCTGTTGACATGGTGGTGGGAGCTGTTGACATGATGGCAGATAAGAAGCAAAGAGTGACCAGAACTAGAGCTATAACTTTCAAAGGCCTTCCCCTAGTGACTTATTTCCACCAGATAGGCTTTAGTCATGTAGGTTCCATAGCCTGCCATCACCATTATGGGGAATAAGAGTTTAAAACAAGAGCATGTCAGGGGAACTTTCAGATTGAACTCATAACATTATGCCTGTAGAGTCCGTTTTCTGTTGCTATAACAAAATACCTGGGACTAGGTAATTTATAAAGAGTACATGTTTATTTTGCACATGCTTCTGGAGACTGGTTAGTCTAAGAACATGGCACCAGCATGATTCTTGCTATGTCACTACATGGTGGAAGACATCTCACAATGAGACAGAGAAAGTGGGCTAGTATGTAACTTTCTTTTGCTTTCTCTATAAAGCCATTTAAATCACCATGCAGCCCCACACTTAAGGCTTCATCTAATCCTAAACGCTACTTATCTTCTAAATGCTATGGCTCCAAATCTCATTACAATGAGTTTGAGAGTTAAATGTGCAGTGATCTATGGGGTTGCAATCAAAACATAGGATGGGGCACTGGCTATCAGGCAGAATTCTAAAACAAGCTAATGTAGAGGATGTTGAGTTCTTGAACCTGAATTGTTAAACAGGAAAGCTGGAGGTCAACCCTGAACTGTGGCAAGGACTGTTCAAGAGTTGACAGAAAGGAGTTTTCGAAGCTGTGGTTCCTAGCCTATGTCTATCTGAGTGAATCTAAATTCAAGAGTGGTCTAAGTTGGTTTAGGAGCTTTAGTATTACTAGAGCCATAAGATCTTTGAGAAATCAGAATGGCTTCAAAAGATACCTGCAAAAACTTGCTGGTTAGAAATGATATTAGTAATAGAAACAGAAACAGATAAGAGAAAAAAAGTCAGTCATCACTTTTTATGTGACTCTTAGTACCAGATTACCACATCCCACTGCAAGTTATAAACAGTGGCATTCTAATCAGCTCTAATAAGAAGTCAGCCCCAAAACAGTAGCATTATCAAGAAGACTCTGAAACATGATTTTTACCCGCTATCATTAATGAAGCTTATGTTTTCAGATACCTTGTTACATATTGAGAGTACACACTGTCTTGAGTCATCTTTGAGATACAAAAATGAGAGTGTAATGATTTGCATGATGAAGTCATCTGGTTAAGAAGCAAGCTTCTGGAATCTTTTTGTTTAAAATATATACATGTGTGAATGAAAGTTCCCAGAAAAACTGCATCTTGAAGTGAACTTCCTGCAAGGCTGATCAACAGATTAGAACTTCAATGATTGTAGAGAGTTTGGAATGTTGCAGGTTCAGAGTCTAGTTACCATTTACCTTAGGCTATCTTTAGCCCCCTAAATAACCACTTCTTGCCCACCTTTGTTTCTGACTTAACACTCTGTGACCTTCAGATAAAACCTTTTGGAATGCATTAGTTTACCAAACCATCAACTTTCAACAATTAAGAAGCTGAGTGTCATCAGATAGCATTTGAAGCCTATAGCCGAGATTGCTCTTTTGCTGTGCCTGCCTGCTTAAAATTTCCACCAATGTATTTGAAAAGTGTCTTGACTGATGACTTTTCTTTGTTCTGTTACTATAAAAATGTCATGAAACTGTTGCCATGTTGAAACATGTAATTTTGGGTAACCTGAATCTGTGTTCCCGGGGCCATGGTCTCTTATATTTGGCTCCAGAATAAATTCTCTCTTATCTCTTTTGATGTGAAACTTATGATTTTGTGTTGACACATCACATAATGGGACTTTTCACATGCTAGACAAGTGCTCTACCACTAAGCTGTCCACCGAATAACACTTTAACTGAAGATAAGAGAGGTTTAATTCTATAATAAATTTTAAAATTTAAAATATCTTGTTTCATTTTATTTTTAAAATTTCTACTTTTTGTGTAATTTAAACTATTTAACAGTATAGTAAATTATTTGTAAAAATACAAATGTATTTTTGGTGCTTAGTGTTCCCCAAAGGACCATGTGTTGAATGCTTGGTCTTTAGTGTGGAGCTATTGGGACAAGATGACTCCTATAGGAGGTGGGTCCTTGTTAGGGGTTCTTAGATCTTTGGTAGTATAGCATTAAAATTAATTGTGGGATCCTGACTTCTTAGCTCTTTTCTTTCCTTTTTGTTTCATGAGCTGATTAGCTATTTCTACAATACAGTCCCACCACAATGTACTTCTCTTACCAGAAGTTCAAAGGCATGGGGGTATTAAATATGGGCCTGGAACATCTAGAACTGTTTACCCAAATGAACCTTTTCTCTTTATAAGTTAATTTCCCTGGGGATTCTTATTACAGTGATGTTCAGCTGACTAATACAATATATCATAGCTATATGCATTGAATATGTTTATGACTAGGTACATGAGAAAAAATATCTTGGGACTTTGAAATAATGATTCTTAACTCTGGTAAACATTGTAATCATTGGTGGAGTTTTAAAAACTTCCATCATGGGGCTGGAGAGACGACTTAGTGGTTAAAAGTACTCATCTAGAGGATCTGAGTTCAGATCTCAGTATCCATGTCAGGTGTCTTAAACCACCTGTAACTCCAGCTCCAGGGAACTTAACACCCTCTTCTGGCCTCTGCAGATACCTACACATATATGACATACACTTGCACAGACACACAGACAGACACAGACAGAGACACACACACACACACTTATAAAAAAAATCTTCCATCATGTTTAAGCTTTGTGCTAAATATGCAGTGTTGGAATTTCTGAGAGTAAAGTCCAAAGATTCATGGTTTAAAAATTTCCACAGGTAATTCTGAGACAGAGTCAGTACTGGAAATCATTGTCTAGATATAGAGGAATTGTTTCTTAGCTACTGGCCCACTTTCAATAGGAATCCTGGGGGTGGGTGTGCTTTGTTTTTAGCATTTGTATCACCAGTCCTGGAACCAGATGTACAGAATCAAAATCTTGGGACTGTGTAGTTATTGTATATTTGATATTGTGTTATGACCTTTTGCACTCTAATTCTATTTAAGCTCTCAAATACTTTATAAGCAGAGTTAATTCTCATTTTATCTGTGATAGAGCTCAGAATGTGCTCTGGATAAAACTCATACAGGTGCAGGAAGAGGTACCATAAGAAGCTCCACATATGAGTCTTATACACACTGGAACTTGATTAATTAATTAATATTTATTTTATGTGTATGAGTGTTTTGAATTCATGTACGTGCAGTGCCCATAGAGGTCAGAAGAGGGCATTAGATACCTTGGAACTGGAGTTACTGATGGTTGTTAGCTGCCATGTGGGTGCTGGGAACTGAACCTGGATCGTCTGCAAGAGTAGCCAGTGCTCTTAACTGCTGAACCATCTCTACAACCCTACAGCAGACTTTGAGAAGCATTAGAATTCAGTATGTTATTTTCTTCATTGGTCATTCCATGTTGAAAAAATCAAGAACAGTCACTAGGAGCTGTTATATCAAAGAAAAATTACCTTTTTGCCCTTAAACATGGACAGCAACTATGTGAGTTCATCAATATTAAATACATTTAAATTAAAGAGGCTCTGGATAAGCATTTATGTTATCTTGATAATTCTTTAACTACAAAGTAGGAGTCATTCACTGGAAAAGCTTAGAAAAATAGCTGTCCTATGTTATTTCACAATATTCATGTAAGAATAAATATAAGTAGAGTGTAATTCTAAAAAATTGAATACAATTAAGGTTGATAGAAGTTAATTAAATAGGACATAGATAGGAAGTTTCTTAATTAGCCTTTAAGAAATTGTCACTTATCTTGTGATTTTCACTCTTAAGAAAAAAGAAAAACCAGAAGACGTAACATAGTACATGCATGTAGAGGAAGACTATCACTCAGATCATTTGGACATAAAGGCAATTGTTACCCACAGGAGAGTATTAAGACAGGGGAGCTCTACATTGTGCTATAGAATTGTTGTCTAACTAAATGGAGGAGAAACTTAATATAATAACTTCCCCTGCTGTGATTAGCTAAACTCATCTCATTATATTGAGAAATAGTTTGAAGAAAGAAAACAAGGCAGGTGGTTTCCAACAATATGTCCCCCAAAATGGATAGTACCACAAAATACTTGACTCTCTCTCTCTCTCTCTCTGTGTCTCTGTCTCTCTCCCTTTCTGTCTCTGTCTCTGTGTGTGTGTGTGTGTGTTAATACATGTTATACATATTAATATATATAAACACATGCCTACATTTGGGTTCTATTACAGTTGCTAACTAAAGAGAGAGAGAGAATTTCATAAGTGACGATTGCATTTGCATCATTTCCATCCCTCTCAATTCCCCCTCCAACTCCTCCCATGTCCCTGCCCCCAACTCCATCTCAATTTTGTGTCCTCTTTTTTGATTATTATTGCTACATATACATACGTACATTCACAAATACATAAACATACATATATGATGCACTGAGTCCATGTACACATGAGCACCACTATGCAGTTGTTGACATCTTTGTCTTTCTCTTGCCTTTTGTGACTCAGTTCCTGAATTTACAGAGTGTCACTTTCTTCACTTCTGTTGTCTTCTATTAGTAGAAGTATGTTACCAAAGCCTGCTGAGGTTTAAGGGTAGGAGACACACATTCCATCATTGATGGGGAGAGGAAAATTATGAAACAGCATGTGGGATGAAACTTATTTTTCTACCAATATTTGAATATATAATCTGCCAACATCTGTTGGAGTATGTTAGTTTGCTTTGATAAACAGCTTTATAAGACACAAGATAGCCCCCTAACCCCAGGGAACCAACCACCCCTCCCTCACAGGACTGATCACATGATTTACAGGAATACTAGTCCTGATCAGTTAAAACAAAACTGTAAACCAAAACCTAAGCTGTCTGCCCATGTATGACCTGATCATTGTATTCTCTCCTGAATGACTTAAAAACCCTATATAAGCTCACTGTTTCCTCAATAAAGTAGATCTGTGTCACTGGACCTGGTTTCCTGTGTCTGAATGCGGCTCTGCTAACAGAGTCTCCTCACCAGCCCTGGGGTCTGGGATAGGGCAGTGGCAGTGAGTGGCAACGACCATGAAGGCAGTCCAAATGGATTGCCACAAACATCTTTTAAGAACTATGTCCATTCCCCTAACAGATTTATTGATATGAAGTTTTTCATGATGATATTCCAGTATTCTTTAAATGTTAGTGGGGTTGAGGTGATAATGTCACTTTCATTGGTAATTTATATGTTCTCTTTTTCCTTGATTGGAATTATTATACATTGACAAGATTTTTATAAGATTTTTTTCATAAAACAAACATGTTTTCACTGATTTCTCATTTTTTTGATTTCTACTCTCATCTTTGTAATTTCTTTTATTCTCCTTGCTTTGGATTTAATATGCTTCACTTATTTATTACTTTTTATTCTTATGTAGCTTAAGAGAAGCATAAATAACTGATTAGACTTAAAATATAAACATTTAAATTAATATTCTAAACACTCTGATAAATGTATCTGATATATTTTAATATGCTGCATTTTTACTACTGTTCAATTAATACATTTTCTGTTTTTAAAATTGATTTCTTCTTGGACACAAAGATTATTTAGAGATATTTTAATTTCCAAAGTAATTGAGGATGCTCTACTTTTCTCTTTGTTGGATTTGTTTTATTGCTGAGGTAAAATTTATACAACATAAAACTTACTGTTAGCCATGACCATATCATTTTGTGAAGCTCCTCCTTTTTGGTTAAAAAAATGACAATTCCTGAGACAAAGGCAATTTTTTTTTTTCTAGATTCTTGCCCTGGCCTCTCTACTGCCCTGAGAAACGTTTATCAATCGTCTATTTTTTAACCTACTACTCACCTTATTTCCCTGGTTTCCCCTGGCAATGCCAACCTTGGGCCTGAGAGAAATTTCCTTTCCCCTTCCCCTTTCCTGTTTTCTTCCCTGTCACTACCTCAATGGGTTCTGATTTCTTGCTTTCACTAGAGAGCCCCCTCTGTAAAGCCTCTCCCTCCCAACTAGAATAAAGCCTAGCTGTCCTATTTAGGGTTGCTTGTTCTCTTGTCTAACTTCTCACAGACCTTATGTTTTCTGACCCATAAGGGGAGTCAGGGTGTAGGCTCTCCAAAGGGAGAGCCTTCTTTCTCCTCATTTCCTCATATTCTTTCCCTCTTTGATGGGTTAGAAGAATGCCAGGTGATTGATAAGCATCTTTCATGGTCATTCATTACTGGAGGGACCATAGGTAAAGGAGGCAAGAATCTAGAAAAGCAAGTTCTTTTAGTTTCTTTAGTCATTGTTTATCCAAAATGGAGGAACTTCACAAAATGATGTAGTCATGGCTAGCACCATTTTAAAGTGAGAAATTTCATTAGCATTTGGTACATTCAGAATGTTGTGCAACCATTATCTCTATCTAGTTCAGAATATTTTTATCACTCCAAAAGGAACAAATTTACTCCATATTTTCCTCTTGAAGTGTCTGTTCTTTCCCCATTGTATGGTCTTGACATTGCTACATGTTTTAAGCAATCACTTCTCATTCACCTCATTGGCAACTGCTAATCTCTTTCTTTTTATAATGTTAGGTCCCCAAAGCGGTGCACTGTTGCCAAGCTCCCTAGAGTGGTGGGTGCATTAGTTACTTTTCTGTTGCTGTGATAGAAACACTGACCCAATCAATTTATAGAAGGAAGAGTTTATTTGAGCTTATGGTTCCAGGGGAATTAGTTTATCATGGCAGGGAGGCATGGTGGCTGGAGGTGGCTGGAGCAGGAGCAGCAGAAGTGAAGCTTTTGCATCATCACACAGGCACAGGAAGCAGGAGACCCACTGGAGATTGGCGAGGCTTAAAAACTCTCTAAGCCCACCCCCCAGTGACATGCTTCCTCCAGGATAACCACACCTTCTAAAACCTCACAAAACAGCGCCGTCATTGGGGACAAAATGTCCAAATACTTGGAGCCTATGGGGGACATTTTCATTCAAACCACCACAGTGGGCTAACAGGCTCCTCAACCAGAAAGAGGAAACCAAAACTTAACATTCCTCAGAAACCAAGAGACTCAACATCCCCTGCTTATCAGGAGGTCACAGCTTCCTCATCCACCAATGGTCACCCCCCAGGCAGGAACGTCATGGAGAGTTACTCAAGCCCCTGTCTATAAAACATGTTCTGCTTCTTCTGCTGGCTGCTGTTCTCTGCTCCTGAGAGGCAGCCCAACAGTATGTCCCTAAATAAACTGTTGTTTCAATCCATGGTGTGGTCTGGTTCAGTGATTTTCACTACGTGCTTCCATACATATATGTTTACCTATTCAGGATATTTCATCAGAATACAGAGTCATGCAACATATGATCTCTTATGTTTAGATGTTTTCACTTGCAATGATTTTTGAAGTTTATTAATGTTGTAGCATGTATCAGTATTCCATTTTATGATGGATAATGCTCCATTGTATGAATATATCCATTTATAAGTTGATGGGCATTTGGGTTGTTTCATACTGCTGGCTGTTGTAAATAATTCAATAGACATTTGTGTATAAGATTTGCTTTAAAACATGTTTTCAGCCTTTTTTTTTTTAAAAAGGATTATTTTTATTTTATGTGTTTGAGTGTTTGCCTACTTGTGTATATGTGCACACATGCCTTCAGAGGCCAGAATAGGGCATCAGATCCCATAGAACTGAAGTTATAGTTGGTTGTGCACACTATGTGGGTGCTCAGAATAGAATCTGAGTCCTCTGTAAGAACATCAAGTGTTCTTAACCACCAAACCTTCTCTCTAGCCCCATATTTTTAATTTTCTAGGCTCATATATCTATGAGTGGAATTGCTGGGTCATATACATTTCTACTATTATTTTTTCGAGGAAACAGCAAAATATTTTCTATAGTGTTATGTAATTTTATATCCACATCATCAACGAATTAGGGTTACAAGTTTTCACACCCAGGGAAGTACTTTTTATTTCTTGATCCCTGTAGATATAAAGTGATATTTTGCTATAGTTTTGCTTTGCTTTTATGTAGTGACTGTTGATGTTAAACATCTTTTCTTGTGCTTGGTTGCCATTTAAATGACTTCTTGGGAAAAATATCTATTTAAATTCTTGGTCCATTCTTAAATTGGATTGATCTTTTGTTGCAGAGCTGTGAAAGTCCTTCATATAGTCTGCATAGTAGGCCCTTATAACGTATATGATTTGTAAACATTTTCTCTCATTTGGTTTCTCTCATGCTTTCATTTTCTTGGTAGTATCATTGGATGCCCAGATGTTTTAAAATTTAGGCTCCATTATCCAGATTTGCTTTTACATTTGTGCTTTGGTGTCATCTCCAAAAATCCATCCCCAATCTATATCACAAATATTTACTTTACATTTTTCTCCTGAAGAGACTATTTCTCATTGTTTGGTCATGATGTTGTTGTTGAAAATCAATTAACCATTGCTGTGAGAGCTTATTTATGGATTATTAATTATATTGTAGCAGTCTAAATATCCATCCTTATGCCAATATCATGCTGTTTGATCATTATATGTTTCAGGTAAGTTTTGAAATCTAAAAGTCTGAGTCTTCTAACTTTATTGTTTTCAAGATCGATTTTGCCATTTGAAGATCACTGGAAATTTCATAAGAATTTAGGATCTACTTTTCTATTTCTTCAAAAATGGACATTGGAATTTTCAAAGAACTTGCACTGAATTGTTGATTACTTTGAGGATTATTTTTCTATCCTTACAATATTAAAGTCTCCAGTCTATGAACATTGGTGTGTTTGTATTTATTTAGAACTTATTGAACTACCTTAGCAATGCTTTCAGTTTCCAGTCTATAAATACTGCAGCTTCTTGGTCAAATTTATTCCAGTTATTCTTTTCTTTTTGACAGTATTGTAAATGGAATTTGAAAATGTTCCCCATAAGTAAGCCTCTGATTACAGTTTATCTAAAACTGACTAGGAAAATAATGAGTTCCAAGTCTACAAAATATAACCTGAACTCAGGAAAATATGTAAGCTTTTTGGCGATATTTGTTACTAAAGAAAAAAATACTAAAGGGCAAGGAACTTAGTATCTATTTTTAAGGAATTATAAAATGATGAAAGAAAAAATTAATAACCACTACCATCAACAACAAATCGAAAACAAACAAAACACTCAGAATAAAAAACACTAAGTCCATATCTAAGTAACAACAAAAGCTAAAATAAAAAAACTTGGGAAGAGGAGATTAATAAAGCTGTAAGTTTTTAAGTGACACACATCAGCCAATAAATTTATAATCTAGTTACCTGACTAATCCAATTCATCAGATGATCTCTACGTGATGATAAAAAAAGAAAAACATACAAGATGATTAATGAAGTTGGTGACATAATTATTAGACAAAAGTAACTTTCACTCTTTGGGAGAACATTTTTAAAAATTAGAAAAATTAGATGAATTACCAGAAAAATATAAGAGACCAAAATGGTGACAGAAAATGTGAGCAGATCAATTATGATAGAAAAAAGCTGTGTTGAAAATATTGTAAAGTCTTGAAAGATGATTTCAGGGGAGCCTCAGAAAGTACACTTGGATAGGTACATGAATGGTAGAGCTTATTTGTTCATAGATCCTGCAGGAGGCATGACAAAACATGTAGTGCCCACAGGGAGGCATGAAGGGTGCTGCTCAACCAAGCAGGTGAGAACCAGAAAGAATGGGGGAGGAAGAGAACCCACGGGCACGTGCTCTTATTAGGGGTCAGAGAAGAGAACACAAACAAAATGCACAGGAGGATTTTATTGGTAAATTTGAATGTCAGTAAGTCAGGGAAAAGCAAGAATGGGGAACTTTGGCAGAGACCAACTGTATCACAATAGTATACCTCAGTGCCTGGCACTATGCTTATGGCCTTTTTGTGGGGATGTTGAGGCATCAGGAAAATATGAAGTTTTAAATATTTATGCTACAGAAGTGAAAAGCTGGTCAGATGGTTTCACAGCTATGTTTGCAACTAACCTTTAACATAGGCACTGGAGAACTAGTTCAATGGTGGAGTGCTGCTTAGCCTGTCCAAGGCTCTGAGTTAGATCCCCAGTGCTACAAAATCAAAATAAAACAAAGCAATAAAACAAAAAGACAATTCAGATATTATTAAATCTAGTCTAGAACTTAGAAAGTATGGAATGCATTCAATGTATGTTACGAAGGCTAGCACCATTTAATAATGTAAAGCTTGTTTAAAAAATTGTACCCTAAGGGGCTGGAGAGATGGTTCAGTGGTTAAGAGCACTGGTTGCTCTTGCCGAGGACCTGGGTTCTATTCTCAGCACCCCCATGAGGCTAAAAAAAGTATCGATAACTACAGTTCCAGGGGATCTGATACCCTCTTTTGACCTCTGCAGGCATTGCATGACAGGAATGCACTTACATATATGCAGGCAATAGACTTGTATACCCAAAATAAAAATAATAAATAAGATATTAAAAATTCTATCCTAGCTCCAATAGCAAAAATAGCAAACCCAAACTATAGACTCATCTCAAAAAAAAATCTACATAGTGAGTTCCAGGACAGCTGGGGCTACAAGGAGACCCTGTCTCAAAAAGACAAAAAAAAGAAATACAATGTAACAAAAATATGCTGAGTGTGGTGGCACATGCCTTTAGTCCCAGCACTCAGGAGACAGTAAGGTGGTTCACTGTGATATCTAGGCCAGCCTGGTTACAAAGTGAGTTCCAGGCCAGTTGGGGACTAGAGGGAGACCTTGTATTAAAAAACAAAATCAAAGCAAAACAAAAACAAACAACAGAAGAATAATACATTATGACAAAATGGGGTTTGCTTTAGGAATGGTTTATTATAAGTAGAATTATAATATATTACCTTGGTTAAAGATTTCATAAACTTTATTATATCAATGGATGCTAAAAGATATGTAAAACAATTAGAAGTCATAACCAATAAAAATATTAAGTAAAAAAGGAACAGAAAGAAAGTGAAATTTCTGGGGCTGGAAAGATGGCTCAGTGGTAAAGAATGCATATGACTCTTGCAGAGGACCCAAGTTCATTCTGTTCCCAGAACCTGTGTCTGGCAGCACACAACCACCAGCTCCAGTGGATTTGGCTGCTCTTCTGGACTCCTCAGGAACCTGCACCCACATATGGGTATACCAACACACACACACACACACACACACACACACACACACACACACACACACTTAAAACAAATCTTCAAAAAAGAAAGCTATTATTTCTCTTCCTTTCATTAATTTAAGGGATTATATCAATCCGGTATCCTGTCTTCCTTGATAGTAATTGGTTCAGGGACCATCAGGAAATACCATTTCTCTGCATATTTTTAGTGCAAGTTTCTTCAGTCATAAGAGTTACAGAATAAAATGATTTTTTTTCTCTTCCTTTTATGATGATATGCACAACAAAGGACTAATATATTAGTTTTACATAGGTATTTACACACTTAGAAATAAATTTTATAAAAAGTACAAATAAAAAGGCTAAAAAGAAAACTTTTTTTAATATTCCATTTCAATCTATGCATCTATGTAAATGCAACCGTGTTGTGAAATGCCCAGGGACATCAAAAGAGGGCATTAATTCCCTTGGAACTAGATCCATAAAAGGTTGTTAGCAGCCATGTGGGTGCTGGGATTCAAACCTGGGCCCATTGCAAGAGAAGCCAGTTCTCTTAATTGTTGAGCCATCTCTCCAGCCCCTAAAAAAGGGTTTTAATTTGGTAATATAAACATTCTATTTTCTATTTATTAAAGGAGATCAAAAAGAAAACAATAACTGACAGAATGGGTGGTATGTACCTAGTGTCTAAAACTGATGGGTGTTAATATCTAGTATAGCAAGAAACTCTGAAACTGTGTGAAGAAAAATTAGGGAGTATCCTTTAAAGTACAAGCATAATTAAGGACTTTCTGTTTGTTTGACTGAGTTTTGAGACAGGGTCTCCCTGTAGCTACAGCTGGCCTGGAACTTGCTCTGTAATCTAGGCTGGTCCCAGTCTCACAGAGATCCAATCCACCTGCCTTTGCCTCTGAGTGCTGGGATTAAAGGTGTGCACCACAACACCAGGCAATAAGGACTTTCTGAATAACACTACAGTTGCTTGGAAAATAGAGTTCACAATCAACAAATGAGATTTCATGCAATTAAAAAGCCTCTTTTAAAAAATAAATAATTTATTGAGAATTTCATACATGCATCTAAGATGTTTTGATCAAATCCATGCCCACACCCTCCCCTCCAACTTCTCCCATATCTCCCTATCACTTTTTTCTGATAACTTCATGTACTCTTTCTTCTTCTTTGATTTATTTATTTATTTTCTTTTATGGGATTTTGGATACTCTAATATTCCCCCCTCTGAAGAGGTAACCTGAAAATCTTTTAAGGATTAGATACAAGCTCCCAAATACTTTTGACATTTTTGGCCTTTGGAACAGAGTATGTTGCTAAGAGGCCCAAGGACATTTTGACTTTTAGCCAAGAAATGGGCTGCTTTTCTTTGGGGTCTTTTTACCCTAACTGCCTAGCGAATTTCTACCTCCTATTCTTATCACATCATCCTCTGAAGAGGTTACCCAAATTGCCAATAGGGAATAGTGATACAAACTGCTCTGGCTTCTTCCATGCTGAACAGGGATGCAGGGTGAGGCAATTGGAGTACTCCTTCAGTGGGTCTATCTAAAAGACTCAAATTGCATAACTCTTATCTCGAGGAGGAAAAAAAAATCTTTGAATCGTGAATAGGAGATGTGAAAGAGAAGTAAAGACAAGAGTAATTATCATTACAAGTGCCAGACAGGGAACTAGAAAAAAAGTCAGAACAGGGCAATTTTCAAATGTTCATATGAGAGTCCATTGGAATTTCTTGACAAGGGCTTCCAAAAGCATCCCTCTACTGGGTTCCTCCTCATTTTTCTTTTGTCTTCCAAGGACTCTAGAGTGATGGATTCAGGATTTGCTTTCAGGTACTTTGATAGCTGTTGGAGTGGTTAGAATCAGTGTCAGTTCCAGCTACATGTGGGTACTAGAGTTTTGAAGACCAAGATTTGAAGTTTTACATTTGAGCAGTACCTTCTGGTTAGGAACAAAATCATCAATGAGAAATAATTTTCTAAATAACTTTTTATATAGACTTAAGCCTAATGTCTGGGAAGTGTAATCCCTTGAACTCTTAAAGAAATGTACTGATAACTTTACTCTTTGGTTATACTTTCCTTTTGGGTGTTTAAGACCATACATTGGTCCAAATAAATCAATTTAGTTTTACACTTAAGGTCATTTGAGGCTCTGTTCTCCAGGGGTCACATGGGCTTGGGAAGAGCTCCTGGCTCCTCTCTTTTACCAGTTCCATCTGTGTGAAGATAAGTCAAAGGTCCTGCTCGACCATGTCTGGCTTCACTCGAAGCATGAGTGTGATGTTTCCTCTGAGTTGACCCTCCTCTTTGTAGACTGGACACTGGTTCAAGTCCATCTGGTGGGGTCTCCAGGGCCTCCCTGAACACGAAGACAGGTGACTCACCATAGTTACAGGAGATTTTGAGAGATGTTCCATAGTCCCCTGGAACTTAGTTGACCTTGGAAGGCAAGGGGCAAAAACTGTCCTTTAAATCCCTTTGACCACATTAGTATAGGCCGCAAACTATGACTGTTAAACATCAGTAAGTTTAGTTCCATCAGGCTGGTACTTTTAATTATCATGTGCTATGTAGATAAGGCTTGGGTAAAAAATCAAATATTCTCAGATAAAGCTTGACTAGATATATGTTTTGTTCCTTAAACTAGTTGACTAAACTATGACCATAGAAACTTTAAGATTATGTGTATAATTAT
>NW_008338108.1:528621-530369 GCF_000622305.1 Nannospalax galili
AGATATATATTTTATTCCTTAAACTAGTTGACTAAACTATGACCACAGACATTTTAAGATTATGTGTATATTATTTTTGTCTCATCTTTTATATGCAACAACCCTGAACAGACCTTCATGGCTTGCTTAGGCTTTCTCATTTTTTCTATTTGGAAATTATCTCCATTCCCATATCATTTTAACATCTTTTACATTCTCATTTTCTTTGTTAAATAAATATGAGACATAATAGCATTAACAAATAAATTTTCCATCTGTTGTGAGACTTCTTTTCCTGGGGATGCTAAGCAATGCTTATTCCCTTTCAAGTTTCTAATGTTGAGTCAGTGTTTGATTAAAGTTTTACTGGGAAAACCAATGAATTTATTGAGCTTACTACCAGTGTAACTAAGGGGTTGCTGAGGTGTATGTATGACCTGAGCGTATGCACACTGGAAAACCTTTACCCAACTTATTCCCTTTCAAGGTTCTAGTGTCAAGCCAGTGTTTGAAGTTTTACTGGGGAAACCAATGAATTTATTGAGCTTACTTACCAATATAATGAGGGGTTGCTGAAGTGTATGTATGACCTGAGGTATGCACAGTGGAAAGCCTTTACCCAGCAAGGGTCATGCCTTCTCTTCCTAGCCTTCCCCAGATTGTATACTTTAGTCCTCCCCAAATCCAGGAGGCCATGTGAGATTAGGGTCAAATTACATAGAATTGGCTGGGAAGAGTGGCTGGATAATGTGGCGAGGGTCCAATGACCCTGTCTTGCTCTATCAGACATTTAAAAGGATCTATGTCTCATGCTACTTAATTTGTTCAAAAAGATAGAAATGGAGGGAAAACGTCCAAATTACTTCTATGAAGCCAGCATCATTCTAATACCAAAGCCAAGTAAAGATACAACCAAAACAGAAAACTATAGACCCATATCCTTAATGAACACAGATGCAAAAATTATCGAGATACTTGCAAACCGCATACAGACACACATCAAAAAGATCATTCACCATGATCAAGTTGGCTTTCTTCCAGAGATACAGGGATGGTTCAACATACATAAGTCAATAAATGTCATAAATCATATAAATGGGCTCAAAGACAAGAACTGCATGGTCATCTCAATAGATGCAGAGAAGGCTGTTGACAAAATTCCACATGCATTTATGTTCAAAGTCCTAGAGGGAATTGGACTGGAGGAAACATACCTCAGCATAATTAAAGCCACATATAACAAGCCCACAGCCAACATCATCCTAAAGGGTGAAGAAATGGAAGCATTCCCATTGAAATAAGGAACCAGACAAGGCTGTCTACTACATCCACTCTTCTTTACCATAGTGCTTGAAACTCTTGCAAGAGCAATAGGACAAGAGAAGAAAATTAAGGGAGTAATAATTGGAAAAGAAGAGATCAAATTATCCCTTTTCGCAGATGATATGGTATTATATCTAAGAGATGCCAAGAATTTTTCCAGAATATGCCTAGGAATTATTAACACATTCAGTAAAATGGTAGGTTACAAAATTAATCTACGTAAGTCTGTAGCATTTCTATATACCAATAACAAGCAATCAGAGAAAGAGTACATGGAAACACTCCCTTTCACAATAGCTGCAAAAAAAAATCTTGGAATGAACCTGACCAAAGAGATTAAAGACCTCTACAATGAAAATTTTGAGTCTTTAAAGAAAGAGATTGAGGAAGACACCAGAAGATGGAAGGACCTCCCATGCTCATGGATTAGAAGAATTAATATTGTG
>NW_008338108.1:530801-557146 GCF_000622305.1 Nannospalax galili
AGATTGAGGAAGACATCAGAAGATGGAAGGACCTCCCATGCTCATGGATTGGAAAAATTAATATTGTGAAAATGTCCATCCTACAAAAAACCATTTATACATTCAATGCAATGCCAATGAAAATCCCCATGACATTTTTCACAGAATTAGAAAGAAACATCCTAAGATTCATATGGAAGCACGAAAGACCTAGAATAGCCAAAGCAACACTGAGCACTAAGAGCAATGCCGGGAGGATTATTATACCAGATTCTAAGCTGTACTACGGAGTTATAGTCATAAACACAACATGGCACTTGCACAAAAATAGACCCAGAGTTCAACGGAAAAAATTGAAGACCCAAATATGAGTACATGCAATTTCAGCCACCTAATATTTGACAAAGGGGCCAAGAACATTCACTGGAGGAAAGACAGCATATTCAGCAAATGGTGCTGGCAAAACTGGATCTCCACCTGTAGAAAAATGAAACTAAACCCCTATCTTTTACCTTGCACAAAAGTCAACTCCAAATGGATCAAATACCTCAGTGTTAATCCTGAAACTTCGAAATTGTTAGAAGAAAACATTGGTAATAACCTCCAAATTATAGGTGTAGGAAAGGATTTTCTAAACTGGACATCAATTGCTGAGGAAACAAGGGCAAGAATCAATAAATGGGACCTCATTAAGCTAAACAGTTTCTGTAAGAAGCAATCAAGGAAGTGAAGAGAAAACCCATAGAATGGGAGAAAATCTTCACCAGCGACACATCTGACAGGTTTAATATTTGGAATATGTAACAAACTCAAAAATCAAAGAACCAAGAAAGGAAGTAATCTAATTAAAATATGGGCTAAGGAGCTGAGCAGAGAGTTCTCAAAAGAAGAAATAAAGATAGCTAGAAAGCATCTTAAAAGGTGTTCAACATCACTAGTAATTAAAGAAATGCAAACTAAAACCACTTTAAGATTTCATCTTACTCCAGTCAGACTGGCTAAGATCAAGAGAACAAATGACATCAAATGCTGGAGAGGAAGTGGGGAAAGAGGACCACTCATCCACTGCTGGTGCAACTGCAAACTTGTTCAACCCCTATGGAAAGCACTAGAAACTGTTATATTAAATGAAGTATCACAGACTCAGGAAAAAAAATTGACATATGTTCTCCCTCATATGTGGATCCTAGGAAAGAAAACAGTAGGAAAGTGGTGTTAATAAGGAAGATATGGATAAAAATGGGGTTATTTTAAGGGGAGGGCGATGGAGAACTCTTCAAAAACTACAAATGAACCTACTATTTGACCCAGTTATACCACTCCTTGGCATAAACCCAAAGAACTCATCCTATTGCAGAGACACTTGTACATCCATGTTTGTTGCTTCTCTTTTTACAATAGCTAAGAGATGGAAGCAACCTATGTGTCCTTCAAATGATGAGTACATCATGAAAATGTGGTTCATTTATATGATGGAGTTTTACTCAGCAGTAAAAAAAGATGGAATCATGAACTTTGCAGGTAAATGGATGGAACTAGAAACTGTTATACTAAGTGAAGTAACAGAGTCAGGAAAAAAAAAAGATGTATATTCTCCCTTATATGTGGATCCTACTACCAAATCCTGATAGGTGATTATATATCCAGACATAACTACAGGAACCAGGATAATGAAAAGGAACCAGGGAGGCAAAGGAAAAGAAAGAATAGGAAAGAAAACAGTAGGAAAGTGGTGTTAATAAGGAAGATATGGATAAAAATGGGGTTATTTTAAGGGGAGGGGGAGGGAAAGTTATACAAGGAACCTAGGTGATAAAGGGAAAGAAGGCGCTCAAGAGAGGTGGGACCTTAGGAAAAAGGTATTATTAAGGGAGAAATGGGAAAGATGGGGGCCCCTTAAATGGGGAAATCATGGCAGATGGGTTAGACAATGCAAGAGATAAATAAAGCCTAGCTAGTTTTGAAAAACCAGAGGTTACCATATTAGTCCAACAACCTATGGACATATTATCATACAACTAGATAAAGATTATATGTCTAGGCAAGGTTTATCTGAGAGTGTTTGGTCTTTGCCCACATGTTATCTGCATGGCACATGGTAATTAAAAATACCAGACTGGTGGAACTAACCTTCTTGCATGTTTAACAGCCATACTATGAGGCCTATACAAATTTGGTCAGAAGAACATAAAGGAAACTTTTTGCTCCTTTCCCTCCTAAGATGACTAAGTTCCAGGGGTGAAACTGTGGTGAGTCACCTGTCCTCTTGATCAAGGAGGCTGTCCTAGTTTGTTCTCCATTGCTGGGACAAAACACTCTGACAAATACGAACTTGGGGAGGAAAGGAACTCCCAGGTCGCAGTTCATCAGGGAGCGCAAGGTAGGAGCTCAGGGCAGGAACCTGGAAGCAGTAGCTGGAGCACAGGCCATGGAGGAGCGCTGCTTACTGGCTTGCTCCCCTGGCCCCTACTCAGCCTGCTTTCTTATGCAACACAGGCCCACCTGCCTATGGATGGCACCACCCACAGTGGGCTGGGCCCTCCCACATCACTCATCAAGAAGATGCCCCTCAGACATGGCCACAGGCCAGTCCAATAGAGGAAATTCCCCAATTGTGGCTCCCTCAACCCAGGTGTGTCAAGTTGACACTAAAGCTGTCCAGCACAGAGGCTGTGGAGACCCCACCAGATGTTCTTGAACCAGTATCCAGCCTGGTTCAAAGAGGAGGGTCAATGCAGAGGAAACATTTCCTCCATGCTTCCAAGCAAAGCCAGCCATGGTCGAGTAGGACCTTTGACTTATCTTCATATAGATGGAACTGGTAAAAGAATGGAGCTAGGGGCTCAAACGGCCTTAAGAGTAATAATAAATTGGTATATCTGGGCCAATTGTAGGGTCTTAAACACCCAAAAGGAAAGTATAACCAAAGATTTATGGGGTAAATATAATTTTTTAGGAGTCCATATGTACAGCTAAAGGCTACATAATAAGAAACAATGCCAGACAGGTGATACCTTCCTTTGAGTTATTGGCCAGGGTGGCCCAAAAGACTCCCAGACAGTAACCAAGCATAGAACTGGGAAAATGAACAGCAGACCCCAATCTTATCTAAAAGAATATTGACAACTGATTGCTGTGAGGTGAGGAAAAGCTGATCTTCCTAAAACAAGTATCTCTGAATAGGTTGACTAGATTCAGCAGATGGACACATGCTGGGGAATGGCTGGTGGTGCCGACAACACAATGGACAGTAAGAGGGATGACAGAGTATATGGGCTCCACTGGGCGGGGGAGGCTATGGGAGGGTGCCATTTGGGAAGCGGGTATATAAAGGAATAACATTGTTTGGGTTGTTCTGTATGATATACACACAAAATAATCAACAACTTAAAAAAAAGACATATTTGAGGAGGAAGCATAAAAATTTACTTCATGTTAATTAGTAGATGTGATAAACATTACCATTGAAATCTACTTGATGACTTTATACCCATACTCAGGTGCCAAGGATCCGAGTGTAATCAACTGTGACTAGTAATAATCAGATACATAGAGATTAAAGACACATGTGCAAACATCTAAGTGTTAGTAGCATTAAAAATGTAGGAAACAGCATATTTTAAAATGAAATGGAGATCTTCTGCAACGGAGATTTTCTTTAAAAGGTAAAAACTCATTCAATTTTATGTGTTAAAGGGTTTATATTGAGTTCAATATTGTATAACTGTATTATTTCAACTGTGAACCTAAAATTTTACTGCCCCTTTTGAAAGAGATGTATCCTTGCTGTGGAAATTGTTACTGAATATGTTAAAGCTATAATGAAATGCTTCTTCTAATCATGTGGTTATTAAATAAAAAAAGAAAAAAATAGTTTATTGAGAATTTCAAAAAAAGACTTTAAACATCCAAGTGTTAGTAGCATTAAAAATGAGTTTTTCTGTATAAAATGGTATATTTTAAAATGAAATGGAGATCTTATTTAAAGGTTAAAACCTCTTTCAATTTTATGTCTTAATAGGGTTTATACTGAGTTCAATATTGTATAACTGTATTAATTCAACTGTGAACCTAAAAATTTATAGCCAATTTGAAAGAGATGCATCTTTGCTCTGAAAATTTTTATTGAATATGTTAATTCTTTAATGAAATACTTCTCCTAATCATGTGGTTATTAAATAAATAATTAAAATAAAGAGTTTAAATGGAGTTACCCTATAATGGGGGAACAATGCCCCTGCCAGACACTACAGACTAGCTAATAAAAAGTCTAATGCCAGGAATGGGCATCCTCTCTTAGTGTTGTTGATCAGGAGGGTCACAGAGATTCCCAAACAGTACTGGTTCTTGTCATTTCTCTCAGATCCCCTCTAGAACTTGATGGTAAGACCCTATTGCTGAAGATTCTATATTCATGAGTCATAGAACATAGAGAAATCAAGTTAGTACTGACCTAGAAGCTTCATCTCTACTGACTAGCTTACATGGTGCTAGAAGGTCTGTGCACACTACTGGATGGGAAATGTAATCATCAATGCTGTACATCTGTGATCCTTTTGAAATTTAATAATATCTGATCTGGTAAGAATTGTCAACTGGTGCAATAGTGGCGTGGGTGTTATATGAGTAACCAACCATCTCCTGATTGGAATTCATGCCACTCCAGAAAATGGTACCCATACCTGGCATTGTTACTGGGCTTAACAACTTGTGGCTGCACTGGCCAAGCTGTAGGGAAGGACCTATGATTATTATTCTTCTAAATGTACATAGTATTAAACTGACTCCTAATGCCTTATTATTCCCATAGATCAGTGCATTTCTCAGATGTCTTCAAAGAAACTTCTTTTTGCAGCAGATGGTGATTAATATAGAGACTCACAATTGGTCAACATGCATAGAACAAGAGATGCCAAAGTGCTTAACCCTATGATACATCTAGATCACACCCCTTCTGTAAAGGTCCAGGGTGCATTGTAAAAGAGGAGGTGGAAAGATTGTTGTAGTGAGATGTGGTAGATGAAGGCAACCAAATGATCTTTTCTGGATACAACTGGGCAGTTGCACATATGAACCCACAGAGATTGTGACAGCATGCACAAGACCTGTGAAAGCCCAAGTCTGACAGAAATCCCAACATGGAAGAGGCGGATGGGCACAAAGCCCAGCCTTAGCTGAAGAACTATTGGCAACTTACAGCTTTGGGAAGAAGGTGGGCCAGTTTTCTTTTAGGGTGTGATGCCAGGTAAGTTAAGCATGATCCAGGGGATGGATTCACATCCAAGAGTAGTTGGGGAACATAATTTGGACTCTATAGGCCTTAAAAAAGTATTTATGATGTGAAACGGGGGTGGGATAGGGAGGTAGGAGCAGATCTGAGAGGAGATTGGGAGGGTCTTTGAATATGATCAAAATATATTGTATGAAAGTCTCAAAGAATGAATAAAAATACTTTTTAAAAGTGAATTAACAAAATTTGCAAGAAAGTATATGAAATATGAAAGTATAGTGAGTGAGGTACCCCAGGTCTAGATAGACAGATGTTGCATATTATTTTCAATATAGGTCCTAGTTTGGGACTCTTATGTTTAAATTAGAGTGTCTATAAAGGCCACAAACTATAAAGGACCATTTGATGGAGAGGGGGAAAATAGGCCTTAGGGAAGGGGAATAGCATAACACTTTCAACATAAAAATAGAGGGGAGAATACTAGGGGTAGAAAGGTTTAAAAGGTGATAGGGTGAGGGTATAGAGAACAGAGGTGGGGGTAAGGGGAAGGGTTGACAAAAATTAAGAATATATGAAAAAGTTCTATGGAAATCTACTATTTTTGAAAGCTTATTTATAAACCCAATTAAAATTAGTTTGAACGACAACACCCTGTACAGATGGGTATTGTTCCTACTAGATGCCAAAGGCTATCAAACAAAAATCTCAATACTAGGTTTGGAATAGTTCCCTAAGAGCTGTTGTCCAGGGAGGCTCCTGAGATCCCTCAAACAATACAGGCTACTGAGAATGCTCTTGGTTGCCTACCAAAACTAGATTTTAAGTCCTGTTGCTAGAGACACTATGCAATGGGGTTGCAGGCTGTGATGATCTTAGTTGTCAACTTAGATTGGATCTGGGATCAACTGAAAATCAACCTGTTGGGCATACTTGTGAGAGATTTTCTTGATAAAGTTATTTGAAGTGGGAAGATGCACTCAATGTTGACAGCACCTTTAGGTGGAGTCCAGGTTAAAAGGAGTTCCTAGAAGGAAGCTTTACTTTTGCTTGCTTGCCTTAGTCTCACTGGCAAGTTCATCTACTCTGTTGCTGCTGTAGATATTGCTCCTAGTTTCTTTGTGCTTCCACCATTGACTGAAGACCAGTAGCTCTCTAGGAATCCTTCAATGCAAGATTGGGACTGCTGAGGCACCCAGTTTCATGGACTGAAAAGCTATGTGTCTTTAGCTTCTCCAGTGTGAGAATTGGACTAAACATACTACATAATATAAACCAATATAATAAATCCACTCTCTGTCTGTCTGTCTTTCTACACACACACACACACACACACACACACACACACACACACTTCATTCATTCTATTGGTCTGTTCCTTTAGAGAATCTTGACTAGTACGCAGAACATTGAACATCAAGTTGGATCTGAGCTGGAAATTTCTTCTCTGCTGGCTGACCTTCATCAATGGCCCTACCTAGATTTGACCTTCCAAGCTGCAATATAACGAACTACCTGGCAAGATATGATCATTGGTGCAATGTGGCATGATCATTATGTGTATATCTAATCACTTTCTGTTTGGTTTGAGACCTGATCCACAGGAGGGAATTAATGCCTGGTACCATAAACCTGATAAATAATCTGTGGCTGGGGGGGGTTATAGGTTCTATTGAAGAACTTACTACTACTGTTTTGCTAAATGAGAATGTGTCAAACTATCTTTATCTTTAGTGATGCTCTCAGTCTTCATCAGAAAACTTGTTCTTGCATTGGATAATGTTTAAAGCAGACTTGCAACTGGTCAAAGTGCAGAGAATAAGTGACTATGAACTGGTTGGCCCTAAATGGGACATCTATATCACCCCCTCCAAGCCTCAGGGAACATTGTGGAAGAGGTGTGTGGAAAGAACGTTAAGAGCTAGATGTTAGGGAGATGTGCTATGAAGCAGTGTCTTCTGGGAACGACATACCCATTGCATTCATGAAACTCATTGCAGCTGTGCTTACCCACATGAGATATGCACAAGATTGGACTCATCATGCCTTCATTCTGCATTGTGAGGGACTCATGAGGTCTGACCCCTCACTGAGGGAGTAGGTAGTTAATGGGTGCTTGGAGTGGGCTATTATTTTCTTCAGTGTTGTAGCCACTGATAAGTTGCCCATATTCTAGTAAATTACTCCCCATGCATGCTCATGCAGACAACAATAATTAAACTCTGTGTGTGTGTATGTGTGAAACAAAGTAAAAAAACACAAAAGCATCAAAATAGGAGGGGCACTTATTGGGAAGAAGAAGGATTTCAGTGGGAAAGAGAGGAGATGAGGGTGAAAACTCACTATGTTCATGTATAAAATTATCAAAGGAAAAAAATTAAAAGATTAATTATCATGAATAGGTTATCAAATAATAATCATATGTTACAAAAAAGATGCTGTTAGGGGGTATTATTATGTGAATATTTAGACTGCATTTACACCACATAGTTTACCCTCCTTTATAATATAGCCTTTGTGTCTTCTTCAGTTTCTATCATCAACTGTTTAGCATTCAGTGAATAAATCTTTCATTTTGTTAGTTAAATTTATTCTTTCTTTTAAATTTCTGTTTATTGAATTTTTGTGTATTTTGTATAGAACATCTCAATCAATCTCAATATCTTTATACCCAGTCCCCACTGGCACCCTCCCATAGCCCCCCTACTGGAACTTATATACCCTGTCATCTGTGTTAAGGCCCACTGTGTCAAGTCAGTGTTCTCAGATATTCCCCAATGCCAGTCTATCCATTGAGGTCTAGTCAGTGCCTTGTTTTAGGAAGATCAGTTCTTCCTTAACTAGCAGTAATCAGTTGCCAATATTTCTTCAGCTAAGGTTGGGATCTGCTGTTAATTTCCCTAGTTCTATGCTGAGTTTCTGTCTTCTTGAGTTTTCATGGGACTTGTGTATGCTGACACCATTGCCATAGAATCATATGAGTAGGGTCCCAGGTCCCAGGAGCTTGTAGGACTTTGTTTCAGTGTGGTCTTGCACCTCCTCCCTGGCTCTTGCAATCTTTCTGCCCCCTCTTCCAAGATGGTCCCTGAGCCCTGGGTGGGTGAAGAGTAATATAGGAGTCCTGCCCAAGGACCAGCATTCTGCAGACTCTTAATCTTACACTTTGGCCATTTGTGACCTTTTGTGTTCCTGGCCCTCTGTTGCATGAAAAAGTTTCATTAATGAGAACTGAGAGACTCATTAGTGCCCCCTTCTTTACCCCTGTTCTATGTTCCTACAAAGTTAAATTTATTCTTAAGGGGCTGGAGAGATGACTCAGTGGTTAAGGACACTGACTGCTCTTGCAGAGGACCTGGGTTTGATTCCCAGCACCCACATGGTGACTAACAACTATCTGTAACTACAGTTCAAAGGGTTTCAATGCCCTCTTCTGACCTCAGAGGCGTTGCATGACATGGGTGCACTTATATACACGCAGGCAATACACTCACACACATAAAAACAATAAACATCTAAAAATTTATTCTTAAGTATTGTACTTAGTTTTCATTGCCACTATAAATAAGATGATTTCCTTGATTTTTTTCGAGGAAGTAATTATTGTTTGTCAAGTGATTTTAGTTACTACTCCATTGTCTTTATTTGTTATATCTATTTGGCATTTCTATTTCTTTCAGTTCAATTTTGTTATATGTTTCTAGAAATTTACCCATTTCCTGTGGGTTATCCAATTTGTTGGCACATAAGTGTTCATAATAATCCCTTACGATGTGTTTTGCTTCTGAAGCATCCAATGCTTTGCTGCCACTTCTATTTCTGATTTTATTTATTTGGGTCTTTTATCTTAGTTCATGTAAATAAAGGCTTTTACAATTTGTTCATTAAAAATATACTAATTAGTTTGATTTTTTCTATATTTTTATTCTGTTCTGTGCTTTATATTTCTTTATATGTTCTTGTTTCAGGTAACTTTGAGTTTATTCTTTTTAGTTCCTGAGGCGTAAAGTCAGGTTGTTTATTTGAGATCTTTCTTATTTTTTAAGGTAAGCATTTATCACAATAACCCACTCTCTAAAACAGCTTTTACAGTATCCCAAAGGGTATATTGTATTTCCATTTCTGTTTGGTCTCAGAAGGCTTAATGGTACAGAATATCTTAAGAAATGGTGGTGCATCTGGGATTTAATGCTCTAGTAGCTTCTTGAAATTCTTATTTAAAAAAATTTTGATTTGTATTTTGCAAGTGGAGGTTTTAAGACAAGAGAACATGCCCTGGGGACTTGTAGTCTCAGCTGATGCCAAATCTTGTTTCTGATTTCCCCCTGTCTTTTCCAGATGGGTTCTTATTATTGGCTCTTTATCTCACACTGGCTCAGAATCTGCTGTCAATAGCCTCACCATGTTCGCCATGCATATGTGTTGATAGGGGTTGGAGGAAGTGGGATCTTTTGTTACTCTCTGCTCTAGCAGTGTCCTGTGTGCAGGTATTTAGGGGTGTTGGGGTTATGCTAGGCTATTAGAGTCTGTGTCTTAGTTGGCAATGCCCTGTAATTTTTGGCGGACAATTTAGTGAGGGCCTTTCAGCAACCTTTGATCTAGGCTGATTGCCTTTTGCTTTCTAAGATTCTTTAGATCACTATATAAGGTTCCTTGGGATCACATATATGGTACTGTCTGAATCTGTATTTTTCTGAACTGCAATAGACATGCCACAAATAATTTTTTTTACTTTTATAATTTCTAAGTTTGAATTCATCTCAACTTGAATCCAGAGGGTCTGGTGACTGTATCTGTGAAGAGAGTAGCTATAGAGACTGGGGACCAGACAGAAGTCTGATGACTTAACTTACCTTTTTGAATTCTCCTCTTTTGATGAATTTATTTCACTTCTGGCTTTGTCAAAGCAAGACCACTTTACCTGATTCAAAGAAACATTATGTATCATTAGCTGTAATGAGACTGTATACTAATAAGACTTTATTACTACCCGTAAAATATATACTTTGCTAGCATACCATAAAGCACTCTGTACTAATTATTCTGCTTGACAGAATAAATGAACATGACGCATTTTGTAAAGCAGTGTCTTTCATTTTTATACTGTTTGTTGACATTCTCATTTCCTGACTCCAAAGCACATCATTAGTATGGTTTTGGGTAATTTTCATAATGTAGCAAGAACACCAATGGAACTAATTGGTCCAGAGTTATCTTCTCAGCATCTCTGGTAAGTAGCTGAATCTGTTCTACTGTTAGACCCTCATGACTTAGAAGGTGAGCAAGGGGGTGTAGACTCAGCAGGTACTAGTATCATGAACTCTGGAATATTTCTTATGGAGTTAGTGTTGGTTTTTGTTAGCCTACATGAATCTTTGTACACACAAATAGTGTGATTGAAGGATAAAGAAATTCCTAGCTGTGTGTATTTGCCACCAACCTGCTATGGTGTTTTACTTCTACTCTGTTGAAAATTTTTAGGTTGTTTTAGGTAATGGAGGTTTAATGTAAAGGTAAGTAGAGAAAATAGTTTTACTAACACCAATAAACAGTTTTACATTGGTAAAGAATAGTAAAATCATAAGACACAAATTTCAATGATACTAAGAAGAAACTTTCACTAAAACATTTGAGCAAAGGTTTATGCCCCCACAGAAAGTAATCTAGATAAAATATATAGTATCAAAAAGGTAGGTACTAAAAAATGCCTAAAGTTGTTATATTGTTTCCACTTCAATGTAGAGAGTGAGAAGCCAGGTGGAGCTTCCAGACACCCTGAGTTGAGGAAACAGAGCTAAGAGAGTCGGGAAGGACAGGGCCAATGCACATTCTCAAGAGAAGATCCCAGAGAAGAGAGAGCCATGCAGAGCAGACCTGAGATGTGCAGGATCCCTTGAAACTTTCATCAGAGAACTCAAGAGTGTCTGCATGTAAGAGGCTGCATGAGGCCCAAGAAAGAAGGATAGAAAGGATTACAGGGGAACAGTGTCGATCCAGTGCATATTGGGACAGACTACTACTGAAATGTGATCTTTCCTCTATCCTTTCCCCCAAGGATCCCTTATTTCCTTTGAAGAGAAACTATGGACTTAGAACTTAAGCTGATTTGCTTATAGGACCAGAATAGACTACATTATATCTTTCATAGACAATATCTACTTAGCTGAATTTTTATCTACAAATATTTTGCAAAAATTAATGAATTTAAATGCCTTCAGTGATACGATACAGGTAGGCATCTTCATTCTGTAGGATTTGGGGACACATTAGTAGAGTGACAAAAAGCTCAGCATAGGCAATCTCCTGCATCTATGTCTGATTACTCTCTTGAGGATCCTCACTCTCTAGAGAAAGTAAATTACCTTCTTAACTTTTAGTTTGTTTAAAAATGTAAAATAGGGGGCTGGGGAGATGGCTCAGTCAGTAAGGTGCCTACCGCACAAGTATGAATATCTGAAATTTGGTCCTCAGGACCTATGAGAAGCTTGGCATGGTGGTGTGCTGGGGTGGGGACAGACAGGTTCCTGGAGCTTGTTGGCCAGCCAGCCCAGCCCAATTAATGAGCTCCAGGTTCAGTGAGAGACCCTGTTATGGAAAATATGGTGTAGAGTGATTGAGAAAGACACTCATCATTGACCTCTGGCCTTCACATACACACATCCCTCCACCCACATGTGCACACACCCACATGAACATGCATACATCTCTCTCTCTCTCTCTCTCTCACACACACACACACACACACACACACATACACAATGAATTGGAAACTATAATCATACCCTTTTCCTTTACAGAATAGTGTAGGGTGTTACATTAAATGCTAACTCTCATGAAACTTAGGGCCTGTCACGTGGTTGGGGATCACCTGAAACTCTGAGTCTTAGATGTGTCCAAGACAGACTGCAGTCTTATGTAAGACTGTAGTTTGTAGGTTGTCCATAGCTTCTCTGTGTGTGGCCTTTGACCTGGAGAGGCAGAAAATTAGTGGCAGTGGCAGCCAGGTAGATGAAAAGCTTGTTCCCTAAGAGTGGCTTGTCTGCCCTCTTGGGACTTGAATGCTAAGAGCTTTGCCTTAGGTAGCTAGAGTAAGCCTAAATGTTGCCTTTCGGTGTTGTGCTATTAGCATTACTAGAGGGGGGAGTTGGAGGATTTTCTTAAGAATTCCAGGCAGTCTAGGTTTTATAATGTGCACAGACTCAATAACTCATAGTTTACTCTGAGCAGCCTTATGGCTGATTATTCTGGATAATTATGTTCTTTCTAATAAGTCCCTTTAGTTACTGAGGTGTGTCACATACCTCTTTCATTGTTGGAAAAGCTATAGATCTCAAATAATGCTATGAAATACACAAACTTTCTAAGACTACTATGAAAACCAATTTCACTGAAATGTAAGTATAAAAATTATAATTTATGTATTTTTTAACAAAGTAAATAATAAGCTATAGCAGAAAATCTAATCAGTACCCTAATTTGAAGTAAAAGTACACACAAATAATATTTATAGATATCCACAAAACTGTGATATACTCCAAAAATGTGATTTCTGTTCTAATGATTTCTACTGTTGACAAGTACTCTAATTTTTATGGTAGTTTGTAGTCTGCATGCATAGTAGAGGCACATGCTAAATAATCGGATATTTATACAAATAAAGATGTAACTTTTCCCTCAGGCAAATTCATGAACTGTTGAATTCTTGAAGGGCAAAGTGCTTCTCTTCTCATTGAAGATCATATGCAGAGTCCTTTTCTTCATATGAATCCACGACTAAAACCCAGACCAACTTACAAAATCTTGAGAATTGCCTTACTTCCAAGTGTGCTGCTAGGCATATTAAACAAGAGATGTTTGTCCAAGAGCAGTGAGTGTTGAAGCAGATGTTAGATACACAGCAAGTAACTGGATGCATTGGAAGTGTCAGGTGTGTCATGGAAAGTGTCTGGACCTTAGAGAAATTTCCTTCTGTTTTTAATGGAAATACTTGAAGTGTGAGGAGTCATGTCATCTGATGATTTGGCCACAGGCCTTTCCTCTGCTGAGGTGTGCAGACTATAGATCTCTAAGCTTACTGATAGGTTTTATGTAGAAATTGTGATCATGCAGGTTTTAATATCTGTGTGTGGGTGCAGAACTGAAGGCTAGCAGCCACTGTTAACCGATTTAGAGCAATAGCTTCCAAACTTAAAAAATAAAATCAGGCCCAAAGTAAGAAATACATTTTACGTTATTATCCCAAGCATGCGTATACTTATATAGGCACAGAGTATATTCACACACTCATCCTTATAACAGAAAAGATGGCCACAAATGAAACTTTACAATATGTGATGCATTCTGATGTATTCTGTTTTAGTCTATTGTATTTTCATTAAAATATGCTAAATTGATTTCATGTCTCACTAATGGGTTGGCATCCTTTGTTTGAAAATGTAGGTTATAAAGATATGAAATGAAATGTATTTCAAAAGTACTGTAATTCTCTTTTCAAAATGAAAATTACTGGTGCCGCATGAGAAAAGGGAGCTGGAGAGGAATCTAGTATTCCTCATTTCCCATTGACCTCAGGCCCTTTAGTGTATCTCAGCCAAGCATTTACAAGGTTACTGTGACTTTCTACAGAGAGTCTGTGAAGCAGTTTGATTAAATAGGTCTTTTTGTCCTCTCACTAGTGAATGGTCCTTGAGATCCTTGGGTTTGTTTTGACATTGCTGTGGTCTCAAGTCTTTTGTCCTCAGGTTACTCTGTGTCAGTCTGCCCATTTCAATTTCTAGATGGTAAGAACCTTCTAGTCTTTGAAATGCTATGGCTTCCTAATGTATTAGGGTGTGCTACCCTTTTTCAGTCACTTCCTTTAGATAGTCAAAGCACATGAAAGCTTGTCAGGCTGTGTCTATAAAGGAGATTTTCTGTCTTGGGGACAGGAGTAGACAATAAAAGATCTCATGAATCAGTAAAGACACCATCAAAGGAACACTATTCTGCCCAGTAATGTCAAAAAATTAATTGCTGTTGGAGAGTTCTCTACTGGGCACAGAGGCTGGCTGTCCTTGAGAACTGGGGAGAAAATCTGCTCTTAGTTTCTTACTCAGAATACCTACCATTGTGGTTAAACAGATGAGGTTCTCTGAACACTTGCCAGTGGCAGCTCAGAGGCCACTGGACTATACACAGTTGGATGGGTTGTCAAAGGACACAGTATTTGTTCACAGGTAATTTGGCTGCCTTTTCATTCTATTTTAAAAAAGATCTCCCTGTGTTTGTATAATGTTTGTGTGTATCTGTGCGTATCCAGGTACGTGTGTGGAGGGCAAAGAACAACCTCAGAAGCCAGTCCTTTTCTTCCACCTTGCATGAAGCACCGTGCTAGCTGGGGACTGCTTCCAGGGGGAATTCCCTGTCTTTACTTCTCATCTTGCTGCAGGATGCAGGGATTACAGATGCACGCCACTCTGCTGTTTCACATGGCTTTCGGGATCTGAGTTCTGGTGATCAGGCGAGCACTTTTGCCCCCTGAGCTATCTCCCCAGGCCATGAAGCTTCATTTATATGGTGAGATTCACCTGCTTAGACTCTTGTGGTTTATTCAGATCTGTTCTCAATTCAGGGACAAGAGAACAGTCACAACCTTCCACATGGCCAATTTATCTGCGAAGCCATCAGCTGTATCATTTAGCTTAATTTAAAAAAGTATACTTTCCTTTTCTATTTTGTTTAGTACATATTGAAACATTTTTTTTTTTTTTTTTTTTTTTTTTGGAGCTGAGGACTGAACCCAGGGCCTTGTGCTTGCTAGGCAAGCGCTCTACCACTGAGCTTAATCCCCAACCCCACTGAAACATATTTTAAAACCTAAACTATGCTTTTTCTTTGTTTCCTTTTATTTTTGTTTTGAGACAATATCTTACTATGTAGGCCAGGCTGGCCTTGATCTTATGATCCTTCAGCCTTATCTTCCCAAGTACTATAAATTTAGGTATATGCCAACATGCCCAATAAAAGCTATGCTTCTAATAAATTTTTTTACATACACAAAATTTATTAAGAGGGAGTTAAGTTTCTTAGTTCTAGGTCAGTTTGGATGAATCTGGCAGAACTTAGTACTGACTATTTGACCATCAATAATTTGCTTCCTAGTGCAGCTAACTAGATATGGGAAATGAACAACCACAGCATAGCAGACTGATGTGTATGGCATTCTAAAGGTTGAGATCTGCTGGAAAACCAGTGCTTAGTTGTAGTAATAATAATAATAATAATAATAATAATAATAATAATAAATGATATTACTGTTTTTGAGACAGGATCTCCCTGCAGCCCAAGCTGGCCTGGAACTTGTTAATGTAGATCATGCTGACCTCCATCTCACAGAGATCTACCTGTCTCTGCCTCTTGAGTGCTGGGACTAAAGGCCTGTGCTACCACACCTGGTTAACAATAATAATTTTTTTAGTTTTTAATTTTTTTTATTTTTTGGGAATTTCATACATGAGTACTGTATTTGCATCATTTTCGCACCTCCCACTCCCCCTCTAATTCTCCCTTGCCCCCTCCATTCCCCTCAGTTTCTAGTTCTCTTTATTATTGTTACATACATACATACATTATAAATACACACATATACATATGTACACACACATATAAAGCACTGAGTACATTTAGTGGTACTTATGTGTGCACATGTTTAGGGTGGACCACTTGGTATTAGATGACCTATCCAGGAGCCAGTCTCTGGAGAAAACTGATTCTCCCTCCCTCAGCATCCATTGATTGCCTGTAGCTCTTCATCTAGAGGTGAGACCTTGTGATATTTTCATCATCCACATTGGCATGTCACCTGGTGTTGTCGTTTTGCAGGTCTTCTTAGACAGCCATATTGTGGAGATTTCATGGGTACAGATTCCCTGTAATGCCTAGAATGCATTATCCAGAAGCAGGTATCTTGTTCCCTGGCACTTATAATCTTTCTATCCCCTCTTCTGGGATGTTCCCTTAGGTTTAGTTATGTAGGGGTTGTATTGCAGATGTGTCAGTTGGGGTTAGACACCACATAATTGCTTATTGTCTGTATTTTGATCAGTTGTGGAACTTTGCAATAGTCTCCATCTGTTGCAAAAGAAACTTCTTTGATGAGTGGTGAGACTGACATAAGGGTATTCAAAATACAGTAAGAAATTACATTGGTTTAGGAAAGTGACAGTAGCAGGTTCTTCTCTATGGTCTATGACCTCTCTAAACATGTATACTTGGCTGTTTATAATAGCGTGCATGAATTCCTTCTAATTAGACAGTTGTTGATTACTCCCAAGATAAAAGTATCACTACTGCACCAATAGAGATGTTTTGCTGGGCCTGTCGTTGTGGTTCATAGGCTTTATAGATGGGTAGGACCATTGACTGGTTTTCTCCCTTCGCAACTTGCATAACACATTCTGATGCTCTGAGAGCTAATTTTTAGAGACTACCAGGTCAGTTCCAGCTCAATACTCCAAGTTCTATGTCCAAAGTATGAATTATGCTGTTTCTTCAGCAATAGAGTCTTTCCTTCAAGTTCTTGGAGGCAACCAAAAGCTATGACAATAGCCGATATTATTTTGAGAGTCTCTTGGATTACTCTAATCAACAACTCGAAGGAAGGTTACCCTTGCCTGGCACTGGGATTTTTTTGGACACCCTTCAGGTACACATACGCTTACATATATATTACACGTGTACCTTTAGGTTGGTTTATGAAATAATACATTTCCTTATGGTTTTCAGACCTTAGCATTATTTACCTTTTTTCCTCATTCTCCCCCTATAAGCCCCTTCCCCAAGTTAGCATATTCCCCATTTTTCCTATTTTTGCTTTGATAGCACCTGTGTCCTACTGTCCCCATCTCTGCAGTGTCTTCTTCCCCCTCTTCCTTTTATTGTTAATTCCTCATTATTTATTTAAAATGTCATGAATAAGACTCAGAGTTTTAGTTGTAAGTCATGAGGGTACCTGTGGGAATTGAAATCTTAACAGGGACATAGTGAATATGAGAAAACATTTTCATGTAGTGTGTGGTGATTGAGAAGGAAGATAAATAGGAACAGGACAAAGATCTCTTATTGTACTGTGGTGAAAGAAAACTTCACCGAGAGTTCCCACCAGGCAGAATTCTTGAGGCCTGCAAGACCTTATCTCAAGAGTTCATGCTGCATTCAATGACTCTTGGGCCCAGGATAAACACAGATCTGCTGAAGTTTGTACTTTGCCTGAGAGGTACAAGCTGCCCCTGGACTCACTGCTAATAATGTACCAAGACTTAGGAGAAGAAGGGAACTTAGGAAAGTTGGAGTTTTAGTTATAGTTGTAAGTTAGATTCTTGGGAACTTCGCTAGTATTACAGGTTGGTTCTTTCATGATATTGATGAGGAGGAATTTGATGTGTAAGGTATATTTATTAAGGATTAAAACCAACGGATGAGAGGAAGCAGGAAGCAGGATTGGGCAGAGGGAGGCCAAACAAGTGACCGGCACCCTGAACCACGGTTAACACCAGAGGGTGCTCTGGAGCACCTTCTTCCCTCCTGTCTCTCAGAGCTGAAATTGGAGCACCTTTGTGCGCCATCCTCAATCAGTCACTGGCAGTTGGCCATCTCTTCAGATCTTTGAGAAACTCTGCTGCTGAGGCAAACTCTGAAGCAGGTGACAGCTGGGGCAACATGTCACTCCTTGAAGAGGTTCTGGTGACACATTTCCATGTCTACTTCAGCTAATAAGTGACAGTTGAAATTGAACTCGGGGTCAACTGATTCCAAAGCTGACTACCTTCCCCTTCCTACCTCCCATTATTTCCTGAGCAAATTAAATAATTCTTAAATATTTTCTTATGGCAAGGTGTTGTTTTAGGTATTAAGGATTCAGTATTTAGAGGATAAGAAAACCAAGAGGGGAAAAAAAAATCCCTGATTTTAGAGGAGTATATTGTAGTGTTGGGTAGAGGGAAGTAAATACCTTGTAAACAAAGAAGTAAAACACACAATATATTGGAAGGTGATTAAATTATATGGTGATAATTAAACAGAAGAGGTGGAAAGGTCTGTGCTCATATAGAAGGAAGGTACAGGATAGACAGTGTTGCTATGGAAAACAGGATTGTTAGAGGATTGGAAAAAGAGAAGGCATTTAAGCAGAGATTCAAAGAGGGGAAGGTATATGTCTTGTGGGTTGTGAAGACTTGTGCCCAGCAGGGGAAACATTCGGTGCAAAGCCATGAGGCAGGAGTATGGCCAGTGCATTCTTTCATGGTTTCCTTTATTAGATGGTGCATAATACACCATCTAATACAGGACTGGTTCAGACTGCAGAGGTTCCAGAGATTTATATTTTATTAAATTCCATTTTCACTTAAGTACATTCTTCAAAGTTTTATTTTATTCTTAATTATGTGTGTGTGTGTGTGCATGCGTGTGTGTATTGGTGCATGTGAACAGAAGTGCCTGTGGAGTCCAAAGGCATCAGATCTGCTTGGAGCTCGAGTTATAGGAGGTTGTGAGCCAGTTTTGAGTAAGCTGTTTTCTTGGACATGGACTGTAGTCAATCTGCAGATTGTGGGTCAGAGTTTTTATTTCCATATATAGTCAGTTTGACTTTATTTCCCTAAATGCAATGCTAGTATCATTTGGCATGTTACTTTTATTTTCAACATAATTACATACAAGTAGCTGCAGAAGCCAGCACATACATGGGCACATATAGCTAGTGTGATAAAAATGTTTTCCATATTAAACTGAAATTAATTTTATGAAATACCAAGCATAAATCAAGAAGAATATGTGCCACACTTTGGGAAAAATCGAAGTATAGGTATCCAATGTACATTTTATTTTAAGCTCTTAAACCATGGGGTAATTAGCATGTCCTTGAATGTATCTCCACTGACTATATGTGTGCATATGTTTCTGTCTCCTTATCTCCTGGAAAGATAGATATGCCACATCATTAACTTATTCCTTGGTGAGGAAGATCTGAGATTTGTTCTAATTGATGTTGGTTTGTCTCAGTTCATGAATATTCTAGTTTCTCTATTGGTGTGATAAAACACCAAATGAAATGAGGAGGAAAGGGTTTATCTGGTGTGCAGGTTACAGTCCATCATTGAGGGAAGTCAAGGCAGAAACTCAAGGTGGGAACCAAAGCATAGACCATGGAAGAATGCTACTTACTGGCTTGCTCCTTGCTGTCATTCAGCTCTCATTTACATATAACCCATGCCCACCTGCCTAGGAACGGTACCTCCCATAGTGGGCTGGGATGCCCTACATCAATTAGCAATCAGGAAAATGTCCTGCAGACATGCCCACAAGTCAACATGATGTAGGAAATTCTTCAACTGGGATTCCGTCTTCCTGGGTATGTCAAGTTGGCAACAAAATTAACAGTGATAATGAGTGATAATGCCTTGGGAAGCTAGAGAAATTGCCTTAAGATACTACATGTGGGTGATTATGAAGCTGAATCAGTGACAGAGAAAGATGATTTTGCAGGTTGTGGGATTTTGCAGGTTGGGCCAAGATAAGGAAGGCATTATAACTTCTTTTTTTCTAGCCTATTTTGCTTGATCTTCAATCTCATCCCTTGTGCATGTACATATGTGCCTATGTATTTCATTTAATGCTATTTCTTATTTATCTTCCCTAATTGACTGGAATCCTTTAGCTAGAATTAAACATGTACATGCTTGAGCTTCAACCTATTAGTTCAGAGTTTGGCAAATAGCATATGCTCAAGAAATGTCAGTTAAATAAATGAGCAAACAAATCTTCTGAGCCCTTGCACAATTACCCCAAACATTGTGATTGTACCGCTTGAGCCTGGAGAAAGTAATGGCCAGCATTCTGTGTCATTCTCTCCACGGCTAGATCTCTTCTTAATGTATGATGATCGGTGAAAGCAGATCATGGAGGACCAACTGTCTGTTTCCTTGGCACCCAAGGAATGATTTAGCATTATGATTTGTGGATATTTGGCCAAAATGAAACACATTCTGTGCTCTAAGTCTGATAAATAACATCATTCTCTATTATAGGGGTTTGCTTTTGGAAAAATAACAAATGAGGCATTTGATGGAGGATTTTGGCAGAGACTGGCTAGCTTGACTCTTCTTTCCCTTTTTCACATCCACAACCAAAATGATGCTTCGATACTTCTCTCCTTTTCTGTAGACAGTCACATTTTTATGATCCTGTGTTGTCACATTAATTGTATATTTGGAGTAACTCAAATATATACACATACACCAAACACACACACAGACACACACACACACACACACACACACACACACACACTTCCCTGAAAATTTGAAATAGATCTAATTTAATAGATAATTATTCAGTAGTTTCTCTATTCCAATGTGAAAGTGATTTTAAGAGATTTTTTTCTAAAAAACAAACCCCAATTAAATTTTTACAAACTTTAACAATGGTAGAAGAAAAATTCTACCCAAATGGCAATCTGAATTTAGGGAGATACTTGTGGCACCCTTACTTAGTCAACTAAGATCCCCAGGTAGTAATTTTCCTCTTATTTTTAAAAAACTAAAAGGTTAACATAGGCTTAACCAAATATGCCAACTTGCTGATTAGTTGTGGGCTTCACAATTTAAAACACATTCAAAACATCCTGGTGAGACCCTGCTATGGGACCAATAATTAATCTGTTTGAACTCTGATTGCTTAGGGGAAAACTTGGTGTTCTAATTTGCTTCTTTGTTGTGATAAAATGCTGACCAAAAGCAACTTGGAGGAGGAAAGGAGCTGCTTACTGGCTTGCTCAGCTACTGAAATTTCTTATACAGCAGAGGCCTACCATCTAAGGCATGGCATTGCCCACAGTGGGATGGGCCCTCCTACAATAATTAGCAGTCCAGAAATTGCTTCACAGATATGTCCACAAGTCAATCTGATGGAGGAAATTCCCCAACAGAGATTCTTTCTTCCAAGGTGTGTCTAGGTTACTGTCAAGCTGACAAAAAACTAACCAAGAGAATCTACTTGTCAGCTTTGACACACAAACACATCACTTTAAACAATAACTTTTCTTTCTTGCCCATAAGATCTCATGTTAATTTCATAATATAAAATGCAGTATAATGTAAAAGTCCCATAATCTTTAAAAAAATTCCAAGTGTTTAAAAGTTCACTGTCTCTTTAAAAGTCCAAAGTCTCTCATCTGTGGACTCCCATAAAATAAAAAATAAGGTATACATTCCTTATTTCAAGAGTGAAGAACTAGGGCACAGTTATTAGTAGATAAAAGCAAAGCCCAAGTAAGTCCAGCAAGCTCAATAGCTGACATCTGAGACTCACCCATGATCTCCTTGGTCCCAAAGGCTTGGGAAGCTTCACTTTTTGGCTTTGCTACCTACAGTACACAAGGCTTGTCTCACAGGTTCAGACCAGCTCTACTTCATATGTGTTGCTGTGCTTGGTGGTCATTCCATGGTCCTGGCATCTCCAATATGCTGGGGTCTCTAGTGCAACTGGGGCTGTATCTTCACCACTGGCTTCCTGGCCACTCTCTACAGCAACTCTAACTCTGGCACATAGAGCCAAACCTCAGCTTCGCCCCCATGACCCCTCTACTGCAACTAATACTGAACCTTAATCTATGGCTTCTTCTGGCCTCCCATGGTACCAACTCTCAACTTCTCTTTATGGTCCTTTCAACCCTGCCCCTTTCATATCACCAAAACCAATACCATGAGAGACTTTTATACATTATCAAGACCAGCTTCCAGACTGAGATGCAGCCATGCCCCCCTCCAAACTACAGCTTCTGTGTGCTGATCCTGTGGAATATTTTCCAGAAGATTTTGTCTCAATGAGCACTTGTCTCTTATTAATCATAGCTGAATTTTTATCTCCAGAAACCAGCATTTATTGTCTCAGAAAAGCAAAGTGTTCACTTTAGTGGTGTTGATCTCTTGTCAATTACAGTTGATTCTTTAGACCCAACAGACCAGAAACCATAAATTCTTAATTCAAAAAAATATTACACAAACAGCCTTGGTAGAGTTACTGAGGAACCCTCAAACTTCCCTCTGAAACTTCTTGTCAGGTCTTTTAGCAATTTTACCTTAAAAAAATTTTTTTTATGTGTCTGAACGTATTGCCTGCATGTGTGTAGGTGCGCCCGTGTTGTGCAGTACCCATGGAGGTCAGAAGAGGGCATTGGATCTCCTGAAACTGGAGTCACAGACAGTTGTTAACTGCCATATGGGTGCTGGGAATTGATCCCTGGTCCTCTGTAAGAGCAGTCCATACTCTTAAAGGCTGAGCCATCTCTCCAGCCCTCGTATTCTTATTTTTTAAGCTCTCACAGAACAGCTGTTTAAGCTCTGAGCTCTCAATAGCTTTTCCAGCCTAATGTTACAAATGTTTTGCCAATTCTCCCCAAAATCAATGTGGTCAGGTCTGTCACAGCAAGACCCCACTCTTGGTAAAAATTTGTTATACTTTGCTTTTCTCTTGCTGTGATAAAACACTGACCAAAGGCAACTTTGGGGAAAAAGGGAGTTTATTTGACTTACAGATTACAGTCCATTATTGAGGGAGCCAAGACAGGAATCAAATTGGGATCCTGAAGTAGAAACCAGAGGAATGCTGATTATTGTTTTGCTTCTTCTGGTTGGTTCAACTTCCTTTCTTATATAGCCCAGGCTCACCTGCCTAGGGATGTATTACCTACAGTGGGCTGGGCCCTCTTACATTAATTAGTAATCAAGAAAATGTCCCACAGATATGGCCACAGGCCAATCTAATAGAGAAAATTCCCTTAGTTGAGATTCCCTTTTCCCAAGAATCCCTAGGTTTGTGTCAAGTTGACAAAAAGTAACCAGCACAGGTGGTTACCATACCTGTGTCTGAAATTTGTTTCAAATAGTTTCAGCAGGGGAGCAGTTTTGGGTTTGTTATTTAAAGCTCGGCTTTAGGGTAGGGGTGGTGAGAATGGTCACTCTCCATAAGTAGCTACCTCTGGCTAACATGACATTTTACTAAGCATTCTTATGAGTGTGAGGAATCAGTTTTCATAGGACAAATGATGACCTAGCTAAAAGTAGGTGCATTTAACAATTAGTTCTTCATTTCTAAAATTAGAATCACTTAAGTTGTATGACTTGGGTGAAATATTTTAGAGACATGCACCAGTATGGAAACAGAAGGCAATATAAAACTTCCAAGTCTTGTGATCTTGGGTCCAGAAGGGCAAATGTCATATGTTCTTTCATATAACTGGTTGCTAGCTTTGAATTCTTTTTTTTATTGGCTAATTCCTATTTTTTTTGTAAAGTACAGCAATTTATTCAACTTTTTCATGGTGAATTATATTTATTGTGCTTCTTGCTCTTTGAGTAATAATTTTCATCCCAGAACCCCCATTTCCCCACTTCTATGCTGGGTTTTTGTCTGGTTTGAGTTTTCATGGGTCTTGTGCATGCTGTCACTATTGCTACAAGTTCATATGAGCAAGTTCCCAGCCTCCTGGAAAACTTTGTTTCCCCATGGTCATCCACCATCCCTGACTTAAAGTCTTTCTGTCCCCTCCTCACAATGGTCCCTGAGCCCTGGGTAGCAGAGGTTTAATATAGGAGTACTTTCCAGGGACACACACTCTGTAGTCTCCTATTCTCTACAGTTTGGCCAATTGTGGCTCTCTGTGTTAATCACTGTCTGTTAAATGAGGAAGATTCTTTGGTGAGAGTTGAGAGATACATTAATATTCTATTTGCCCCTTGTTCCACTATGTTACCTGAGTCTTAGGTGTAGAGATTGCATTGTAGATGTGTCACTTAGGCCTAGGCATCTCACAAGCACTTATTCTTTGTGTTTGACCAGTTGTGGAACTTTGTAATACTCTCCATCTGTTGCAAAAAGAAGCTTCTTTGATGTGTGGTGAGAGATACACTTGTCTGTAAATATAAAGATACATATTTAGCATATAGTAAGAAATTACATTTGTCTAGGGATGTGACAGGCATAGGTTTTTCTCTAGGATCTATGACCTCTCTAGTTATGTGCACTTGGCTGTTTACAGTACCACGCGTGAGTATCCTCCCATTGCGCAGTCCTTAAGTCCAGTTAATAATTGTTGATTACCCCTAAGATAAAAGTGCCACTACTGCATCAGTAGAGATTATTTGCTACACTGGCCATTGTTGTGGTTATTGGGCTTTATGACTGGGTTGGACCATTGGCTAGTTTTCTCCCTTATCCGCTTGCATAGTATCCTCTGATATCATGAAAGCTAGTCTTCAGGGAGGAGGCTTCCAGGTCAGTTCAAGCTCCATTGCTCCAACTCCTGTGTCCTAAGTATGTTCCATCTTCAGCAATAGGGTCTTATGTTTAAGTTCTGGGAGGCAATCATGGGCAGTAGCAATGGCCTGTGTTATTTTGGGAGTCTCTTGGACTTCCCTGACCAACAACTCGAAGGGAGGTTTCTCTCATCTGGTACTGTGTTTCTTGTTATGTAGCCTTGAGCTATACACATGCGCATGCACGTGCACACACACACACACACGGTATTTTTCAGTAGACTTTTGAACCAATACATTTTCATCTGGTTTTCATACCACTTATGCATTATTTGTCTCAACTCTCCCCCGTATGATTCTCCCTCCTCCAGTTAAAGCACCCCCATTTTCCTCATTTCCCCACTGATAATACCTGTCTCCTAGTATCCCCTCTTCTGAGCTCCTTCTTTCTCTTTACAAACATGGTTAACTTTGAATTCTTAGATAGGCATGTTTCAGATGGAAAGTCCAGAAGGGTCAGGAAACAGGTATGGGAGGCTTTATGGGAGGTGAGATATAACACAGTAGTATAAAGGGGGAAAGAGGAAAAACCACTAGGAAGGGTTAACTGGGTGGGGAATGGGAGGGCAGGGCAGAGGAGGGAGTGTGGGGAGGGATGACTAATACTAAAGGCCTTTAGAAAAAGCCATATGGAAACCTACTACTATAGAAGCTTCTTAAAGTATCACATGTACATTATGAAAAGAGATTAAAAGGAGTTACATTGCAACAGGGGGACATTGCCCCTAGCAAAGTAAAAGCCCAATTCCAGGGATGGATTCCTTCTTTTGACACTGTTGAACAGGCATTCCATAGACCCTCAAACAATACTGGACATTGCCCCTACTCTTGGTTACCCACCAGAACTTCTCTATGGGACCTTATTGCTGAAGACACTACATATATAAGCTATAGAACAAACAAGGAGAAATCAGTCTGTTACTGACTTCAAAAGTTTAATCTTGAAGATAGCTCTCCGGTAAGTCAATTGTGCACTCCTTGCATTGACTCCTCCAGCCTCATTCACCCTCCCATCTCCCCCATCCATCTCTCCTCCTAGCCTGGGACCTGTCCCATTCCTTGTCTTGGTGCCCCAGACACTGGGGGACCCACCACTGCTTCCTGATTCTTTGCATCCAGACCAGCTCAAGTCCTTCTCTGGTCCCCAGGAGCCCTCTAGGCCTGGTCCCGCCCTCACCTCCCTCTCCTTCCCTGGGCTGCATAACCCATCAGCTTCTTTCCTGGATGCCAGGGCTAACCTTTCTTCTTCCTGATCCTTTGCATCCAAACCAACTCAGGTCCTCAGTGCAGTCCCTAGGAGTCCTTGGGGCCTCTTCCCACCCCCATCTCCCTTTGCATCTCTGGGTGGCATGGCCATCAGCTGCCCTAGACCAGCATCTTTCCAGGGCACTGGTCCCAGGCCAGTCCAACCATCAATTTCTTGAGGCCAAAATCTTTCCTGGAGGGATCCAGACCTTAGAAGAAAGCCTGAGAGCATCAGATCCTCATCTGACTTGGGCCTCTGTGGGAACTCCTGAAGACAAAAGCAATCTGGCCAAATAAATAAAATAAAATAAAATAAAATCAAAAGAGAGAACCAAGAGCCGGCACTACTATCCTCATGCCTCTTGGGGTAAGTCTATAGTGCAGCCCTCTGCGCCGGGACTCCCTAAGCCAGATTCACCCTTCCATCCCCCCCCTCATTCTATACTCCTAGTTTGGGCCCTCCGCCATTCCTAGTCTTTGGGCCCCAGACACCTGGGGAACCAATACTGCTTCCTGACCCTTCTCACCCAGACCAACTCAGTGCCTTT
>NW_008338108.1:558908-559493 GCF_000622305.1 Nannospalax galili
CAAAATAGACTTTAAACTAAAACTAATCAGAAGAGATAAAGAGGGTCACTTCATTCTGATCAAAGGAACAATAAATCAAGAAGATATTACAATCATGAACATATATTCACCAAACTCTGGTGCACACAACTTCATAAAAACAATACTACAGGACTTAAGACCCAAATTAACCCCAACTCATTAATAGTAAGGGACTTCAATACCCCACTATCTCCATTAGATAGTTCAACAGGCCAGAGACTTAACAGAGAGACATCTGAATTAAACAAAACCATATATCAAATGGACTTAACAGATATCTACCGAGTATTCCACCCAAACACCAAAGGACATACTTTCTACTCAGCACCCCATGGAACTTTCTCCAAAATCGACCATATACTGGGGCACAAAACAAAGCTCAGCAAATACAAAAGATTGAAATAATTCCATGTGTTCTTTCAGACCACAATGCAATAAAATTTACAATCAACACCCGAAGACGCCAAAATCACCACATGAACACATGAGATTAAACAACACACTCCTGAATGATGAATGGGTCAAAAGAGAAATTAAGAAAGAAATAAAAGTATTCTTGGAACT
>NW_008338108.1:561178-561735 GCF_000622305.1 Nannospalax galili
TAAGAGGCCCCAGATAGCCAAAACAACCCTGAGAACTAAGAGCAATGCTGGGGAAATTACTATACCAGATTTTAAGCTCTACTACAGAGCTACAGTCATAAAAACAATATGGTACTGGCACAAAAATAGACCCATAGACCAATGGAACAAAATTGAAGACCCAAATATGAATAATTGCAATTTTAGCCACCTTATAGTTGACAAAGGGGCCAAGAACACTAACTGGAGGAAAGACAGCATGTTTAGCAAATGGTGCTGACAAAACTGGATCTCCACCTATAGAAGAATGAAACTAAACCCCTATCTTTCACCCTGCACAAAAGTCAATTCCAAATGGATTGAACTGAAACTGTTATACTAAGTGAAGTAACACAGACTCAGAAAAAAAATCCACAAATGTTCTCCCTCATATGTAGATCCTAGAACCAAACCCGGATACATGAGTATGTATGCAGACATAACTACAGGAACCAGGATAATGGAAAAGAACCAGGGAGGTAAAGGAAAAGAAAGACCCTGAAGAGAAGACCAGTAGGAAACAGGCCTTAATAAGAGAG
>NW_008338108.1:561785-594941 GCF_000622305.1 Nannospalax galili
GGAATCTAGGGGATAAAGGGAAAGAAGGAGCTCAAGAGAGATAGGATCATAGGAGAAGGATATTAAGGGAGAAAGGGGGGAAATTGGGGAACCTTATTTGGGGAAACCATGACAATGTGAGTTAAATAATGCCTAGCTAGTTTTAAAAACCAGAGGGAGCCATATTACTCCTACAACCTACTGACAAATTATACATACCAGATCAAGACATACATGTCTAGGTAAGGTTTATCTGAAAACAATTGGTCTTTGTCCAAGTTTTAGCTGAATGACACACAGTAATTAAAAGTACCAGACTGGTGGAACTAACCTTCTTGGATGTTTAACAGACATAGTATGAGGCCTATAATAATTTGGTCAGAGGGACATAAAGGACAGGTTTTGCTCCTTGCCCTCCTAGGTTGATTAGTTCCAGGGGGCTATAAGCATCTCTCAAAATGTCCCATAATTGTGGTGGGTCACCGGCCCTCTTGATCAAGGAGGCTGAGGAGACCCCACCAGATGAACCAGTGTCCAGTCTACAAAGAGGAGGGTCAACACAGGAGAATCATTCCCCCCATGCTTCCAAGCAAAGCCAGCCATGGTCGAGGAGGACCTTTGTCTTATCTTCACATAGGTGGAACTGGTAAAAGAAAGGAGCCAGGGGCTCCTTCCAAGACCATGTGACCCCTGAGGAACAGATCCTCAAATGACCTTAAGAGTAAAAATAAATTGGTTTATCTGGGCCAACTGTATGGCCTTAAACACCCAAAAGGAAAGTATAACCAAAGATTAAAGGATCCAATATAATTTTTTAAGAGTCCATATGTATAGCTAAAGGCTATTTAACAAGCAACAATGCCAGATAGGAGATACCTTCTTTTGAGTTGTTGGCCAAAGTGGCCCAAGGGACTCCCAGATAGTAACCCAGCATAGAACTTGAAAAGTGAGCAGCGGACCCCAATCTTATCTAAAGGAATATTAACATCTGATTGCTGCTAGATGAGGAACAGCTGACCTTCCTAAAACAAAGACCTCTAGACAGGCTGACTAAATTCACCAGATGGACAAGTAGTGGGGAATGCCTGGGGGTGCTGACAACACAGTGGACAGTAGCAGGGATATCAGAGTATAAGGGCTCTAGTGGGGGGAGGGAGTCTATTGGAGGGTGCCATCTGGGAAGTGGATGTATAGTTGAATAAGACAGTTTGGGATGTTCTGTGTGATACAGACACACAAATCAACAAATTTTTTAAATGTATTATATTTGAGGATGAAGCATGGAAATTTATGTCATGTTAATTAGGAGAAGTGATAAACATTACCATTGAAATCTAGCCGATGATTTTATAGACATACACAGGCGCTAAGGCTCCAAGTGCAATCGATTACGACTAGTAATAATCAGATGCATACAGATTACAGATGCATGCACCAACATCTCAGTGTTAGTAGCAAAAACAATGAGTCTTCCTGCAAGGAAAAATATATTCTTTTTTTTTTTTTCGGTCTTTTTGAGACAGGGTTTCCCTGTAGCCCCAGCTAATGGAGATCTTTTTTAAAGGTTAAAAACTCATTCAATTTTATGTCTTACAGGGCTTATACTGAGTTCAATATTGTATAACTGTATTATTTCAACGGTGAACTTAGAAATCTACGGCTACTTTTGAAAGAGGTGTACTCTTGCTCTGGAGTGTGTTACTGAATATGCTAAAGCTATAATGAAATCCTTCTTCTAATTATGTAGTTATTAAAAATTCAAAAAAATTTACTTCATCTTAAATAGTAGAGGTGATAAACACTACCAGTGAAATCTACCTGATGACTTTATATCCATACTCAGGTACTAAGGATCTGAGTGTAACTGACTGTGACTAGTAATAATCAGATACATACAGATTAGAGATGCATGCGCCAACATCTCAGTGTTAGTAGCAAAAACAATGAGTCTTTCTGCAAGGAACAATATATTCTAAAATGAAATGGAGATCTTCTTTAATGGGTAAAAACTCATTCAATTTTATGTCTTACAGTGTTTATACTGAGTTCAATATTTTATGACTACATTAATTCAACTGTGAACCTAAAAATTTACAGCCACCTTTGAAAAAGATGTATCCTTGCTCTGGAAATTGTTCCTAAATATCTTAAAGCTGTAATGAAATGCTTCTTCTAATCATGTGCTTATCAAATAAAAATATAAATGAATAAAAATAAGTCCTTGCTCGGATGTGTTACTGAATATGTTAATGCTGTAATGAAATGCTTCTAATCATGTGGTTATTATATTTAAAAAAATAAAAAATTAAATAAACAAAATTATGGTAAAAAATAAAATACCATAAATAAGTTGTAATTTTAAAAATAGTTTAATCTCTATTGGCTAGCTTTTATACTAATGGAAGGTGTTATGCATGTTACCAAAAGACAAAACTGATCATTAACCTTACTCAGCTGTGAATCCTGTGCACTTCAACAACATTTGGTCTGGCAAGAGATGACCTCAGGTGAAATAGCGACGTGAATATTATGGGAGTAACCAATCACTTTCTAATTGGATTTAAGGTCTACTTCACAGGATGAGGAATATATCTAGTTTTGAAATCAGGCCTAGGAACATGTGACTATACAGGCCACAGGCCATAGGGGAGAGCCTGATAATATTATTTTGCAAAGTAGATATACTATTAAAGTGACTCCTAATGACTTATTGTTATACTCATAGATTAATATGTTTCTCAACTCTTACCAGAGAAGCTTTCTTATGCAGCAGGTGGTGATTAACACAGAAATTAAAAACTGGCCAGTGTGCAGAGCATAAGAGACTGCTGAGTGATTATCCCTGAATTTGGCACCTATGTCAGACTTTTGCCTCTAAAAGCTCAGGGATCATTGTGAAAGAGGTGGAAAGATTATAAGAACCAGAGGTGGTGGATGATCACAAGGAAACAGTTCCCCAGACAGTTGGTTAGTTACTTACATGAACTCACAGCAATGCAACGTCATGCACAAGTCACACCTAAGCTCAGTCCAGACAAAATCCCAGCATAGATGTGGGAAGTGAATTAAAAAAACCCAACCCTACCTGAGGAACTTTTGGAAACCAATGGCTGCTGGGAAAGGGAGAATCAGTGTGACTTTTGTAGGTTAACCAGGCTCCAGTGCATGGATCCACACTGAAGGATATTTGGAGATACAAATTAGACTCTCTCTCTCTCTCTCTCTCTCTCTCTCTCAAAATGGAAAGTACACAAAATAGGGCAGAGGGTAGTATGGGGGATGTAGATAGGGGAGGGGATCTAAGTATGATCAAAATAAATGTTATAAAATTCTTAAAAATTCAATAAAAAAGGACAAAAAGAGTGATGATGACCGAAAGTGTTGCGAAAGCATATGTGGTAGAGTCCTTTTAATATATGACTGTCATCATTCAATCAACAGTGGTGTCCATTGCTGCACTAAATCCTCTGATCACTTTCCCTTTCTCCCAAGCAATCCCAAAGGCCAGAACACCCAGAGGAAGGAAAGCTTGGTGTTAAAACCTCCAACATGAATATTCACCATGTAACAATATAAACATTATAATATTGATAAAGAACAAAGGTTATTTATTATCCAATTGCTAGTAACAAATCCTTGATGACATATACATAATTTCTACCTTCTTTTGAGTTGAGAAATAGATATTTATTATATTTTATAGCCATTATTATTGGTCTTAAAAGTAGCCCCCAAAAGTTTCTCTCTATTTAGCCATGGCAAACTTCTTTTGTCAGTTACATACACATTGTCTTTTATTCACTCAATATTACAACATTTATGTTAATATTATGTATATTTTGTTTGGTTTTAATATTTTAGCAGTATAAATAGGAGATAGTATAATATGCCAGGCCTTTCATGTTCTTGATGTTCCCTATAATGCTGAGAAACAATAAAGCCTTTTATAATTGATGAAATTAATTCCTCTTCCCCTAGAACCAGAGCCTACAAGCATTTTAAATTTCTATTTTTCTTTAAATCCAATAATTTCATACTTCACGCCCTAAAATATTGGTACTTGAGTTCTTTGCTTAGTGGCAGGGAGAAAAAAAATTGACAATATCGTACTTTACAAAAAATTTATTTTATGTGTATCAATGTATTGCCTGCATGTGTGTATGTGTACCTGTGTAAATGCATCCTTAACCAGAGAACTTTCTGGAACTATTAAAAAGATCCTGGGCACTGCACAGTCTGTGGGCTGTGATATGGATGGTTGTTACCCTCATGACATCATGGATGATATCAACAGTGGTGCAGTGGAATGCCTAGCTAGTTAAGCAAGAAAAACTATTTCAGTAAAGGATGATCTGACAACCAGAAAAGATAATAAGAAGAAAGAAAAGAACTCTATTTCTTATAGTTCTTGAGACTGGGAAGTCCAGTATTAAAATGTTGACATCTAGGGAAGGCCTTCTCTGCATTATAACATGGTGGAGGGTGTCATATGGTGAGACAGCACATAAGAAAGAGGGCTAGATGAGAAAGCTTAGCAAGCTAAACTTGTTTCTGTAAAACCCACTATTGGAACAACCAGCCTGCTTCTTAGATCTCCAGCATTGGTGCATCATGAAAGCCCTCAGAACCTAATCACTTTTTAAAGGACCTACCTTTCAACAATGCTGTTACTTTGAAAATTAAATTTCATTATGAACTAGATGTGGTGGCACGCACCATAATCCCAGCATATGGGAGGTGGAGGCAGAGGCAGCAGTTTACAGTGAGGAGGCAAAGTAGACAGTGAGACATGGTGCAATGATTGCGTGGTGGAGCAGAACTGCTGAGTTCTCTGTAGGTCTGCTACGCCACTGTGTACTGCTTGAGCTGATTCTTGACAGAAGGCAGGTGCTTGCTAGGAAATGAGGGGGAGGAGGGGCATGTATATATGTGTGTCTGAGATGGGAGGATAAAGACTTCCTGGTGGAGGAGATTGCAGTCACGAAAATTCAGTTAAAGAATGCTCTGCATTTAGGAGGGTGCCAATCAGTCTTAACAATTCAGCAAAGGGTGAAGGGGTGGGTTTTATGGTGTGAGGAAGAGGATTGGGAGTGAAGTGGAGGGGGGGAAACCTAAGAATAGGTGAGGGGAGAGAAACTTGTATTTTGTCCTTCTGATGGGTATTATTGATTAACTAAAGAAATCGTGTCAAACTTATCAATCAGTTGGCTGTGGAAGCTTGATTAGAGGTGACCAAGATAGTATTAAAGAGGTCACTGTAGAGGTTTTGGCAGTAACACAGTGCAGGATACAGAAGAAAGGTAGACACCAGCAAATCCATTCATCTTTCAAGTTCTTGCTGAAGGTTTAGAATATGTCAGGTATGCAGGACAACTGAGATGAGCATGAATCAGTTTTTAACTCACGTTGCTCATAGGGCAGTGGAAATCCAGGGCACACTCCTTCCATGCTAAGTTGCCAAGGCTTTGGGATGTAATGTGTCCATAAGGAATCTTGAGCTCAGACCTGCTAGGGTTCAAACCATGCTTTTGCAGTATTCTAGTTGAAGGGCCTTGGGCAAGTTAGTTGCCTTCATTAGTGGTGTGGCTGTAAACAGGAAGCAGCTATTTATATAACAAGCCTTTCATGAAGAAGAGAGAACAAAATGTACACAAAGGACTCAATAATGCTGGGCACATTAGTAACATTTCTTGGCTGGCTGCCAGTTTAGAGTTGGGGAGGGGTGTGAAAGGTCAGGACAGGGGCCAGACAGGCCATGGGATACAGGCTTATCATGTGGTGTATGTAGGATTTATCACTGCTAGAGGCCAACACAAAATCAGCGAAAGAGTAGAATAATGCTCTCCTCCTTGCTCATCTCCAGATTGTGAAATAGTATGTGTGAAGAAGGGTCAGGCACAGGCAGTGTAGAAGGTGCTGTAATTTGTCTTCCAGGACATGGATTGTTCCCTCTTCTTGATTTCTCCACTCCCAAAGTTGATGACCTTCAGTTTCAGCTTATCCAGGTCCCCCTGGTGAGCTGTGCTGGACCCAGGAACAGATGGATGGCTGTACTCAGTTCACGTCAGAGAGTTGAGTTCAGGAAGATGTGAGCCTAGTATTAAGAAAACAGAAAGTGGAGAAGATAAAGCAGAAAGAAATCAATGGTCAGAGGAAAGGGACTTGGAGGAAGAAACCATTTATTTAGAGAGAAGGGCTTTGATGGCCACTCTTTACCAGCGTTTTATATAACTAAAGCTCAGTAGCTGATGCCTGTTGAAATTCACATTTTGAGACAGTAGAATAAGTTCAGTATTAGCAGAATAATGCGTGCTTGAGCACAAATCGGTCAGGAAGTACATAGTGACCATCTGAAACTGCTGGTGACCTGGGGGCTACCTATAATCACTGTCCTTTAAATGTGTGTCTCACATTAAAGAACGAACATCTATATAAAACAATATCAGGTCTCCCACCTGAGGATGGATAATAGCTTAGAGAGACATCTTTCTCAGATTGTGGTCCAGGAAGTCAAGAATGTCTGTTCCAGTGTTGCCACGGCAACATCTCCCTCTTATGATATGAGGGAAGATAGAGGTCATGTTGGTGGTCTGTTTAAATGTTACTCTGGCCATGTTTTTTATTTCCACGGGGGAAAGAGAAAAAGGCAATAGACAGGAAGAGAAAACAAGGACAGAAAATAAAATATAAGAGATAAAGGAATTCCTATGAGTGATTTTCTAAATAGATTTTGTTAGTGAAGGATTTGTATTAATTCAATTGGATTTAACATCCAATAAGAGAACTGAAGATGAAATCTCTAATACTTGAAGGTGTAATGAGTGTTCAAGTACCAGGTGATGCAATGGCCTCTTTTCTATTGTGGAGAGTGACTTTAAAGTAGATTGCAAGGAAGAGAAAGGAGGCTATAAAAGCTGTCATTTAAGGTTTAGACCAAGTGTAAGAACACCCTTTCTTTAAATTAATGTGGCTTCTTTTGGTGATTTCTAGTCTCTATTTGAACTCACAGTTTAGAATTGTATAAAACTTCTGTTAAATTAGAGAATGGGGTGACAGGAGTCAGAGACAGAAATATAGAGCTAAAGGAATATTGGAAACACTAAAGAATAAAGATGATGTTATATTTTGTGTATTTTAAATGGAGGATGAAAGAGACAGAGACAAAGAGAGAAGAGGAAAGGGAGAGAGAGAGGAGGAGAGAGAGGAGAGGGGAAAAAAAGGGGTGGCTAGAAAGGCAGCTCTGAGATTACCAAGAGCTGTACCCTCCTTACTCTATGCCTGGAGGACAAAGGAAGGGATAAAAGCACAGGAGGCTGCTGCTGGAATTGCCATCCAAAGAAGAGGTGTGTGTGTGTGTGTGTGTGTGTGTGTGTGTGTGTGTGTGTGTGTATTTCCTTCTTTCCACTCTCCAAATTTCAATTTCCAGTCTCTTTCTAGTGTTTCCTATTGAGCAAACCTAAAACAAAGCCAATCATTGAGGGATCCTTGGAAACAGCTGTCATGGGCCAGCCTCCTGGAGTGCAGAGCAGAGGAAGGGAGCTGAAGGAACCATAGAGAAGTGAGGAACAAAGGGCTCAAGGGAATGTAAGAGAATTGGGGACTGGTAAAAAGTTTGAGCTAAAGAATATTTGCAAAGGAATGCAGACTTATTATTTCATAATGCACACCATATCAGACATTATTGTGTCTGGGACATAGGCTATGAGTTTGGATTTGACTTTGAGTTTCTGTTTTCTGGAGTATGCAATCTGTGGCAGCAAATATGTCATTTTAATTAGGAAAACTCCTTTTGGTATCAAATGTGATTCACCAGGATAATACATTTGGAGAATAAAATGGAATCTTTACAGAAAAACTCATGCTTTGAAATTACTGATCAAAAGAAGTATACAAACTCCACATCAGTTTTACAAAATCAATCAGAAGTGATTAAAGTTAAGCTACAGAATCCTTAAAACAAAACAAAACAAAAACCAAACCAAAAATAAAAAGAACCTTCGTAGAACCCCAGAATGTCAGAATCAGGAGGATACCAACTTGAAATATATATTAGCATCTTTTCACAGCAAGTCTGATTACCATCTTTGTCCAGCTTTCCCTTGAACTATTCTAGAAGTAGTATCTTTCTAAGGCAACTACTGCCATTTTAAGACTGCATTGGTAGCAAAAATTTCGTTATGTTAAACAGAAATCTGCCATCTGTAGATTTCCTCCATTGGGCTGTGCTTTACTGTCAAGGGTCAAAAAAAGATCAATCCCTTTGCTCTATGACATTCCTTCAAATGGTAAAAGATGGAAATCATGTGCCCATGGCATTGACCTGTTCTAGGACCTATATCTCTAAAGTCTTTACAGATTCATTCTGACTTATTTCTCTGCTATTTCTATTAGTGTTGCATATTTTATTTTTACATTTATTTACCACATATACCTTTCTTTCTCTCTCTTTCTGTAGGCCAAAGGGCAACTTTGGGAGTTGATTCTATCCTTCCACCATCTAGGTTTTCGGGATTGAACTCAGGTTGTCAGGCTTGGTGGCAAGCGCCTTTTCCCACTGAGCATCCCACTGCCCAGTATCATATTTTAGATACTTATTTCATGAGGCATTATGGTATTACCTAATGAATTAGCACATAATCCATGAGCTCTTAGAGTAACTTGTAACCCTATTAATTTAATCTGCATTGTTTGATATTGTTAGTGTCCACTAGATCATATATTTCTAAAGAATGGGAACTGTGTCTTGACCATTCACTTCATTTTACCTTCCAGTAAGGACCATGTGTGGCCACGATGGTTAAGTGATGGACATGGCTATTTTATTTACAGAACTAGATATAGGTAGTGGTTTTATGACCCCCTGATACTGTGTTCTGTTCTGGGTGCTGTAACGAAATGCTATAAACTGGATATGTTAAAAATAACAGAAATTTGCTTTTCACATTTCTGGAGGCTAGGAAGTCTAAGATCAAGGCAGATTTGGTGTCTGGAGAGGGCCAGTGGTCTTTCTGAGTCCTCACATGGTGGTGCTAAACAGCTCCATGGACCTCTTTTATAAAGCTACTGATACCATTCATGAGGGCCCCTCACCCATAACTTAGTTACTTCTTGTACTATTTATGAAATTTTGTGCCACCGTGACAAAACGCTCTGTCCATGGTTGCTTGATCTCGTGAGCTTGGACAGGACTTCAGGATGTAAGAGCTTGTGGTGGAAAATAGCTGGTCACTTCATGATGGTCTAGAAAGCAGAGACTGATATAGGAAGTAGCCTGGGATGACATACCCCTAAGGGTCCATCCGTGTGACCTAGTTTTTCCAGATAGGCCCCACCTCTAAAGTTTCCAAAGTCATCCCAAATATTGCCAACCATTCCAAACATAAGCTTGTGGAGGACATTTCAGATTCAAACTGTTCTATTCTGACTTTGGTCCCCCAAAGGCTCATGGCATTTAGTCCAAAAGTCTCCAGTTACCAGTTCCAACATTGTTTAAAAATCCAAAGTTCAGCTTCTTTGACACTTAAGCAAAACTCTTTACTATGAGACCCTATGTTGTGTGACACTATTCCTGAGGAGATGTGAACAAACTCACCTCAGATAGGCAACTGACAATAGACCAAAGTAAAGATACCACTGAAGTCCACCTTGGTGAACCAATGAGTTTTATTGGGGTTACTCACAGGACTAAGAGTAAGGGTTATTTACTGGAGTGGAAACGACTCAAAGACAGCTGCAACACCAAGAGTCCACCCTAGGATGGGTGGCCACTCACAAAAGCTGGAAACCTGGAGCACACTACACAACTCACAGGCAGTTCAAAAGATTGGTGAGTGTCTCTTCCAGGCAGAGGGAAACTCTTCCAGAAAATTTGACTGGACTCTGTCTCTTCCAGGTGGCTAAGCTAGTCTGAACCTTTTTTAGTCATCTTCGATGTCTGAGAATCTTCTAGATAGCTTAGCTGGTCTGAATCTTCTAGGCAGCTTGGATCATCTGAGAATGTCTTTATATGGATTTATATGCTTGGAGGAGCTCCTCACTTGGAGGAGCCTAGTGACTGGTCAGCTGCAGGGTGTTCCTGAAGCGTTTGAATGGTTTACTTTCTGAGAATTAAGAGCGTCCCTGCAGGATGGGATGTTCCATCTCCCTTCAGAACATCCTGTACCTTAATGAGTTTTCCTCCAAGATAGAAGCTTTTTTATTGGAGGAAATTGTAGCACAATGCCCTAAAATATAAGAGAAAGTCACGTACTTCCATTTTACGATGGAACAATAGAATAAACCCTACTTTTTCACAGTAGAGAGGGGAACGTAGAGAGGAGGGATGGGACCTAGGCAAGACTGGGACTCAGCAGGGCAAACATTGGATTCTGAAGCTACACATTCAGCATCTGGAACATGTGGCTTCCTAATGTGACCTCGCATAGGCTAGGACAGCCCTGATCATATGGCCTTGCCGTTTTTAGCTCACATCATCTCTTTCGGATTGGCTCCACTTATTACCTACATATTTCCTAGGCAGTGGTTCCACATTCTTGGCACCTCCAGCCTCCTGGAGTCTCCATTGCAGCTTAGGCTTCACATGTGCCATCTTCTCAGGGCTCCCTGCAAGGATTCTAATCCTACTACACATTGTCTGGACTCCTAGGCCACCCTCAAAAATTAGGGTGGAAGCCTCCACGGCCTAGTAACTCTTGCATTCTGCAGTGCCACATGAATAAAGCCAAGGCTAGCTACTAGGTCAGGCAGTAGTGGGCCTTCTTCAGCCATGGCCTATAGCAGCCTCTGAGTACCTGGGCAGCTGGACCCAAGAAAATATTGACCAGGACATCCTGTGACCAGGATACCTTAGTGGTTCTTTCTCTTGAGAGAAGAGCTGAATTAAATAATGATTTATTTTCTAATTATATGTCTGTGTGTCTATGTATACATGAGCATAGCTGCCTTCATAGTCCAGAACAGGGTGTCAAGTCTCCTAGAGTTGGAGCTACAGGCAGTTGAGAGGTGCCCAGTGTGGATGCTGGGGACTGAATTCAAGCTCTCTGTAAGACCAGTATATACTTTTAACCACTGAGCCTCTCTCCAGCTCTGAGTTTACAACTTATGGTCCTGAACCTATGGTGGGATGGTAAGATCATGTGGATTCCTGTAATGCTCAAAGCTATCCTTCCAACTGTTTCAGTGAAAAGTTATTTATATTTTTCCCCTTGAGGTAGACTGCCCCTCGACCTCTCTGTGTAGCAGATAATGATCTTGAACTTCTAATCCTTCTGTTTCCATCTCCTGACAGCTTAGTTTATAGGGTGCTCCCCATCAAGCCCAAGGCTTAATGTATGCTAAACAAGTACTCTCCCAATTGAACTACTTCCTAGGGGCCTCTCTTCCTTCATACACTCCCATCCTCAGGCATGGGCATTTGGGTACAATCTTCAATGCTTACACCAGATAGGGAAAGCAGATTTCCTGTAGTAGCTTCTCCATACTGAACAAATTTACACTTTCTGGAAAACCCACTGGAAACAAGTTCAGTTCTCATTTACCTGTCTTTTCAGCAGCATTTGATACAGTGACCATTACCTTTTTTTTTTGTATGTATGTTATTGATTTTTGTTGTTTGTTTTCTGGACAGGGTCTCCCTGTATTCCTGGCAGACCTGGAACTTGCTATGTAGACCAGGCTGGCCTCAGTCTCACCAAGATCCACCTGCCTCTGCCTCACAAGTTCTAGATTAAAGGTGTGTGCAATTATACTTGGCAGCCATTACTTTCTTGATCTTGTCTCTTGGTCCCTGTATTAGTCAGGGTTCTCCAAAGAAACAGAACCAGTAGAATGAATATGTATAAAGATTTATCAGCTTAGCTCACAGGATAGAGTCCGAGTAGTCCAACAATGGCTGCACCACACTGGAGAGGCTGAGAATCTGTAGTCGCTCAGTCCACAAGGCTGGATGCCTCAGTAGTCCCAATCCGGTGCTGGAGGTCTGACAAATTCCAAAATATCAGCTAGTCTTCGGTCTACAGCAGCAAGACGAACCCACCAGCGAGAGAGAAGGCAAGCCGCAAAAAGCCCTGTGTTCTCCTCTGCCTTGGTCTTTTATACCAGCTGCCATCAGAAGGTAACGCCCACATTTAGGGTGTGTCTTCCGGCTTTAGATGATCCAATCAAGAAGTTCTCTTTCATTTCAGTTAATCTCAGATCAAATCAAGTTGACACCCAGGATTAGCCATCACAGTCCCTGAGATGCTCACACCTGGCTTTCTTCCCATCTCTCTGAGGGTGAGTTAGGGGAATTGAAGCAGAGGGGGAGAAAAGGGTCTTTTTTTTTTTTTTTTAAATAAAAAGGCTACTTGTTGCTTCCAGGGCTGTTTCTTCCTTCCCTTCCATGTTTTTTTTTTTTTTTTTTTTCAATAATTACTTTAACCATGGTTGGCAAAGACCAATCATCCACTGATGGGAAGAATTGTTGCAAACATTCAGAATTACAAATCTCCTGGTGGAGGTGTGTGTGTGGGGGGAGGGGTCCACCCAAGGAAGGTTATCCCAGGCAACACCATGGTCCTATAAATGGTTGGACCCAGAAGTCCTGCTAGGGATTCCCAGCTTTGTGGTCCCCTTCAGGGAGCTTGTCAGTCTGTAACGATAAAAGTTGTCTAAACTTCTCTCTGTCTGTCTCTGTCTCTGTCTCTGTCTCTCTGTCTCTTACTGTGTATAGTGTATACATACATGTTTTTGTGTGTGCATTTGTGTGGGTGTGTGTGGACCTTTGTGTGCACCCACATGGAGGCCAGAGATGAGCATTGGGTGTCTTTCTTAGTCTCTCTCCACTTCTTTTTTGAGACAGGATTTCTCATTGAACCTGGAGCTCACAGGTTAGAAGGACTGGTCAATGAACTCCAGGGATCTGCCTATCTTTAGCTCAGGGATTACAGGTGCAGGCCACTATGCCTGACTTTTACATGGATGCTGAGAAGTGAACTCAGATTCTTATGCCTGATTGGCAGGCACTTTACTGACTGACTCATCTCAGCCCCTCTTGATTTCTTTTGAGTTTTCATCCTTTGCTCTTTAAAAATGGGTCCTCACTTTTCTCCTTACTCTATACATTTTCACTGGTGACCTCATCAGACTTAAGAATGAGCTACTATTTACATGCTAGTAGTTCTCATCTTTACCTCAGATCTCCTCCAACTCCAGTCTTAACAACTGCTTAAGCTACTTGTTCACTTGGGTGTCTTATGGGCACATGTAGCTCAGCATTACTTGAGAAGAAATAATAACTTTTTCATGTTAAGCCTTGTATTTCCTTCTTCTTTGAATAGATTTCCAAGCTAGACATCTGCATGTCATGGGCTTCCTCCTCTGACAGCCCCACCAATTATCAAGTCCTGGAAAATTCTAAATATGTTGGGATTCACTTTCAAACCCACCCACTTCTCACTAGTTACTGCCAGTTGCCTGCTTGCCTGTATTCTGCAACTGTCTTATAATCACCCCTGCAGAGAGAAGTCTTCACAACGCAGCCTGAGTGGTCTTCCAAAACTGTGTTATTCTCTTGCATAAGATCCTTCAGTAGCTTCATGATCCTCTTAGGATTGAGTGCAAATTTCTTCAGTTAGCAAAGCCTTTCACAATCTTGTCTCCTCTTAAAGCTAGGCATATCACTGAGTATTTTTGTCTATCATGGGCTCTGACCTGGCTGACCCACCCACACTAAAATATTTTACTTTTGATTGCAGTATAATAATTTTACATATTAATAGGGTTTGTGTAATTTCAGCACACATATAAAATATGAGCTGCTCAAACCCAATCCTAGCCTCTAGAAATCACTATTCTACATTCAAGTTGAGTATTTTAGCTTCACACGTAAGAGGGAACATATAATGTTTGCCTTTCAGCATCTTGCCTATTTTACTGATCACAATCTCCTAGTTCCATTCATTAGTCTTCTTTATGAATAAATAGTATACCATTGTATATACAAACAATGTTTTCTTATCTATTCATCCACTGATGGTTAGTGGTCATGGAATCTTTGTATACGCTCTTTTCCCTTCTTGGTTTTCTGATTTAATTCTATCCAACTGACACGTTTCTTTGGGGCTAGAGCTGTATGCTTTGATTCTACTTCCTCTTCAAAGCCCCCCTGAGATTTATGTGGGCCATGTATAATCTCTCAAACTATTGCTAGGAGCCTCCTATCTACTCTCATAGGACCCTAGACCTAGTCCGAGAATTGCAATTGTCAATAGGCTGCTTGTTTCCTTCACAGAGTAAGCCGTATAAAGGCAGGGAGTGATCTTTTCCAATTTTATGATCATAATTCCTCTCACGATGCTTGGTAGAAATAGTTTGGGGCTGGAAATTCTGTGCCTTGTTCTGTCAGCTTCATGGAACCACAGCAACAGTTGCAGCAGTTGATGTTCAGTCCTGTGATGCTGTCACAGATTACAGAGAACCCTCTCATTCAATACATGTTGTTAGCCCAGATCTGATGCACCACATGATCATGGCCAACCCTAGATGCTGTAGATTATGGAAGAGAACCTGGACATGAAAGCTACATGCTCCACAATCCCAAGCTAATGAAGCAGAAGGTGGAGCACCTCAAACCTAGCCATGATGGAGATTATACTGAACCAAGCCATGTGCTGACCAATCCTGAACCATTTGAGAGAGAATAATGCCTTTTGTAATATGTACACAGACATTCAGGAGCCTGTGTTCAGTGCTGCCCAGGAATAGTTGAGCAATGATTCCTTCTAAATGATGGCAAGTGAGCTACTCTTGTCAGGGAGTCCCTAGTTACAGAAGCAGCTCTGCAGCTTCCCATCTTCCTGCCAAAGATTCAGAACCTGGAGTCACTTTCAGTTCTTCCCAGCTTTTTCAAGGTCTCCTGTTTAATGAGGGAACTGGATACCTTGCAGATGGAGGCTTTCAGCTTGTTCCTAGCTTTGGTTCCTTTGGGATGTTCAGAACTCCAGAACCTTTCCCAGACAACAGTGCCAGCTCTGCATCTGAGGCTCCTGTCTTCTAAAAGCCACACTAGCCACATCTCTACCGAGGTTCCCAATGCCTAGAAGCAGTCCATGCATAGGCTCCAGCTTTTGATTGCAAGCGAGAACTCACAGGAGTGGTTGCCAGAAATGATATTTTTAGCAGCGACTGCAATTTCAGCAAACTCAGTTCCAGGGGTTTCATCAGTGTGGAAGCACACCTATAGGTCCTGGTTTCTACAGCAGTCATGGGAGTCCTGAGTTCCTGATGTTCTGAAAGTCCTAGTCCATGCCTCCTACCAGACCTTGGCTTCTTTGTCAACCTCTACCCTTTGTATACTGTCATCCCAGTTGTCTTGTTGACTTTGGAGGTATAGGCCTCAACCCCAACCGTAGGTAAGATGTTTTGTTTTATTGATACACCTCTTACAGATTCAGAGTCTTTTCTTACAGTCTTCCTTGTACAGAGCTGCTTAAACTATATTCACAGTTCTGTTGATTGGCACTCCCTCTTGCACCACAAGACTCTTTTCTCTCTAAGGATCTCTCAGTGATAACGCAGAAGCAGGGGAGGAGTCAATGCTCTGGGCTCCTAGAGCAGGGTCTTCTCTCTGCATCACAGGGTTTCACTAGTCTCATGTTTGCTTTTGGTAAATGCCTCCCTTCTGTCTCTCCCCCTACCTCTTCTCACCTCAACTCAACCAATGCTAGAACTTCACAGTTGGAAGAGGGACAGATGAACTAGGCTGTAATTTTCCTCCCCAACTCATTCTGGTCACTTCACTTGGCACTTTTTCATTGGCTCTGTGGGGACATCCATGGAGAGGGTGAAAGTGCCTGCTCTCCCTGTCTGAAAGAGGAGGTGGGATATAGCCCTCTGATGGAATAGGGATGACAGGATGAGCAAAAGGCTTGGAGATTGGAATTATGAGGAGTGACACCTTTTTGGGCAGAAAATGAAGGCCTGGATCAGGCAGCTGAGGCTTAAAGATGCAGATGGAATGCAAAAGGCTCAAACTAGACACTAGAAACTAGACACTATGGCCCACAGGGGCCTAAGAGGACAGATTCACATACATCCAGGGAGACAGGTTCCTTGAACCTCTAGATGGAGGCTAACTCAAGGGTAGTGGGAGGACTAGTATTGAAACTGTCAGAGCAGGGACCAACCCTCTATCACCCCTGACTGCTTTGACAAAGAGTAGAAGAAATCTTTCTAGAGCCTCCTTCCTTTCAGCTCTTCACTGTTTCTCTACAGACCAGAAAATCCCCTCCTCCTTCCCTTCTGTCCTCCCTCCCTTCCTCCCTCCTTCTCTGCCTCCCTTCCTTTCCTCCCTCCCTTCCTCCCTCCTTCTCTGCCTCCCTTCCTTTCCTCCCTCCCTTCCTTTCTTTTCTCCTCCTCCCTCTCTCTTTCTCCTTTGTTTCACAGTGCTTTCCTATTTGATTTGGGATTGGACATTGTTCTACTGGGGTACAGAGCAAGGACCTCTTCATTCTTCCACTTGACCAGACTGCCTGAAGGACTCATGGCTGAGAACACAGAGACAAATAAGAGTTATAGGTATGTATTTAAGGTGTATGATGAATGATGTTTTAACACAATGTGAAATAATTAACCACTATCAAACTAATTAACACATTCATCACCTCACACAATTGCTTTCTTTTGTGTGTGCTTTGAGAACATTTAAGATCTGCTCTCAGCAAATTTAAATTGTTCAATATAGCATGAAATCCAGTGGGGTCATTTATGTTAAGGCCCATCGAGTCAAGTTAGTGTACCCAGGTGTCCCTTGGTACAAATTCATTCACTGGGGTTTGGCCTACCTAGAATCACTCCCTTAAAGAAGATCAGCTCTCAAAGAGGAATCTTCATTCTTAGCTTCTCAATAAAAAGATAATAGGAGTTGACAATATTCTTCTATATAGTCAAGAATGCTTTTAGATATGTGATTTTTCAAATTTATAATAAACTTTTATTTTTTTTGAATCTCCACCATCTCTATATCTTAAAAAAATCTCTTTAGTCTTTTGGTGCATGAAGAAACAGACCCTAGTCCTTTATCTTAATTCTCAGAAAACAGGATTTCATGTTAGTTTTGGAAGTTTTCATGAAACATGTTTTTTCAAGAGTCATATAAATAACACAGTTTGGGGTAATTTGATACATAAATGAGCAGTTAGCAGAAGGGGATTATGTGAGAATGCCAGGATTCTATAAGTAGTAGATCACTTTTCTGTAGTCAGAAGCTACATGCTTTGCAGTCATAAACACTGAGTAGACAAACAGGAGGCCCCCAGAAGCCTGAATCCTGCAGGTGAGAGTGAATGTGGAGTAAGGGAGAAAAAGCCTGTCAGAAGCTGGGAAGAGGGAAACTCTTAACATCCCAGCCTGGAGGAGAAACAATTCAAGCAGAAGGAACTGTGATTTAAGAAAGGTTTAAGCTCGTGTGTATATAGTAACTATATTTTGATCTCTTTGCATTAACTGAAATCCTTTTTCTCTCTCATATTCTTTTTCTGTTTTTTCCCCCCAAAGGAAGAAAATATTAGGAGAAAAGTTTCCAGGAGTTTGTTACATTATCTCTATTCTCACAAGCACAAACACGGGTGGGCATTTCTTTAACCGGAAGATTTATTAGACATCTTAAGAGGTTTGGTTCCCAAAGCCCAGGGCTCCTCTGCTGTGTTCCACTGTGCTCAAGTGTCACCTGGCCCAGTTCACATCCTCTTGAGGGAACTGGGTCTCCACATGAAAATAAAAGATAAATACGTTGGCTGCTGCAATGCTATGACTAATAAAATCCATTTTGTCTACCCAAGAAGCTTGGAGCTAGTGTCTCCCCCCAGCACTGGTGAAGCTCTGGCAGGCCATTTGTAAGTAAGGTAAAATCTCAGACCCTTCAAAATTCTTTTTTTCTTTCTCACAAAAGTAACAATGTTTTCAACAACTTCTATTTTTTCTACATATTTTTATGAACACTTTTTTGTTGCTTCTTCACTCATTAAGATTTTTATAATATCACTTTCCACAGGGAGAATAGAAAGTCAATTATTTTCAAAGTATGGTTGATGGAAATTTCATTTAAATTTTTGTCACTGGGATATGTAACATCTGTTGTAAACAGATTACTCCTGGTTTAACCTGCTGTAGGTTTGTATCCTAAGAACAAACCAACTGTATTTTGTATGATTACTATCAAGAATATATATGTAATAAAATGTAAACATATATTTATTATTGTTATGATTACAGGTAGTGTTTTATGGAACATATTTATTTTTTAGAAAACATTTTATTTATTACTCTTATTTTATGTGCATGAGTGTATTGCCTACATGTATGTAAGTGTACCTGTGTTGTGCAATGTCAGTGGAGGTCAGAAAAGGGTGTCAGATCCCCTGGAACTGGAGTTATGGATGGATGTTAGCTGCCATGTAGATGCTGAGAATTGAACTCCGGTCCTCTGCAAAAGCAGCTAGTGCTCTTAACTGCTGAACCAGCTCTTCAGCCCAAGGAGCATATTTCTATGAGGATAGAAATCACAACTAAGCCTGTTACAGCATCACATATCTAATAATTAGAATGGTGGTATGCATTTAGAAAATTCTCTTCCCTGATAGCATGTACTTCAGTATAGGCCCCATAGGGAACATTCATAATGAGACTTCATCTGTGCTCCTAGTTTGTGCGGCATTGTTAAGCAAACCAACGCAGTAAGCAGGGCAAACCCCTGATGACACTTTTACATAAGCATGCTGGCATCATTCTGAGCCACAGACATGGATCTGCTGAATCTAAACCACTGAGTTAAACAAATCATTGACTCAGTTTTCTCCTAGCTGGCTCCCACCTGCATTGATTCCAGGCCCACTCCACATAAGGCAGTGGGTGGTGACAACCATATCAGAGTGCAGATAGAAGTCTGAGTTGAATACATAAGTTATCCCTTTTCATTAAAAAAAAAAAAAGAAACTTATGTGTCCTGCTAGAACCCCTCAAAGCTTGGGAAGGGGCTGGTACTAGGGGAGGGGCTATAGAGGTGAAGCCTCATTGCCTCTACATGTAGACTGTGAGAGCAGGGCAGGGCTGGAGTTCTCAAAGCAGATTTTACCCAGCCCAGCACCATGTACATCTGGGGCCTGAGTTTACTCATTTGTCTTTCTGTGACTCACACATCATGAGAGTTGAACCACCAGATGTGGGCCTTTCAAGGTTTTGTCTTTCTCCATTCTTTTCCTCTTCTTTTCCTTATTATTTGTGTGTCTGTGGTGTATGCGTGTGAGAGTGCACTCGCCTGTGTGAGCATGTGTGGAGGCCAGAGATTACTGTTGGATGTCTTCCTCAATAATTTCTCCATCTTATTATTATTTAAAATTGTGTGTGTATGCGTGTGTGTATGTGTGTGAGAGTGCACTCGCCTGTGTGAGCATGTGTGGAGGCCAGAGATTACTGTCGGATGTCTTCCTCAATAATTTCTCCATCTTATTATTATTTAAAATCGTGTGTGTGTGTGTGTGTGTGTGTGTGTGTGTGTGATATGAGTATGTACAAGAATGCTTGCCAGTGCTGGCACTTATGGAGGCCAGAGATTGATGTCTTCTTAATCACTTCTCCACTTTATTTTATTAAGACAGGGTGTCTCACTGACTTGGAGCTTGTCATTTTGGCCAGACTGGCTAGCCACCAACCCTCTGGAATCAGCTTGGCTCCAACTCCTGGTGTTGGGGTTACAGATGTGTGCCACTGTGCCTGACTTTTACAAGGGTACTGGCTATCCAAACTCAGATCCTCACACTTGCACAGCAAGCCCTTTGCCCACTGACTGATCACCATCTCCTGGGACCCCTTTTATTTCTTTAAAAAGTATAAATTATGTTGTGTGTACAACTTTCAAGATTCTTGACAATATTTTTCCCACATTCTGTTCCCAGAGAGTTTTATACATACCTGGCTCTTCGTTCATCACTTTAAAAACTTTGAAGTTCTTCACCAAATACATAGAACCAGAAAAGAAACTCTCCATGACATAGCATAGTAAAAACACTAAGTGTACAGAACAAAGAAAGCAGCAAAAGAAAAACAACAAGTCATATATAAAGGAAAGCCCATCAGAATTACAGCTGACTTATCAATGCAAACTATGAAAGCCAGAAGAGCCTGGACCAAGGTATTTCCAGTTCTAAATTACAATAGATGCTAGCCTAGAATATTCTACCCAGCAAAAATGTCTATTGTGGTTGAGGGGGAAAGAAAAATCTTCCATGACACTAATAGTCTGAAAGAATACATGTCCATGAAACCAGCCCTTAAAGAATACTTGAAGCAATACAGAGAATGGAGACATGAGCAACTATACCCCAGGGGCAATGAAAGAAAATAAATAAAGGTATAATTGAGGAAACACAAAATTAGACAAAGAACACAAACAGCAATCAAAGTGATGGCAACCTATACACATCTTTCAACAATAACTTTAAATATCAATGGACTAAACTCCCCATCAAAAGACACAGGTTAAGTGAGTGGATTAAGAAACAATTTTGCTGTCTGCAAGAAACCCATTTCCCCTTCAAGGAGAGGCACTACTTTAAGGTGAAAGGATGGAAAAGAATATTCCAATCAAATGGCACTAAGAAACAAGCAGGGGTTGAAATTCTAACATCTGACAAAATAGACTTCAAAGTAAAACCAATCAGAAGAGATAAGGAGGGTCACTTCATTCTGATGAAAGGAACAATTAACCAAGAAGATATTACAATCCTGAACACATATATGCCAAACTGTGGTGCACCCAAATTCATAAAAACAACATTACAGGACTTTAAGACACAGATTAACTCCAACTTAGTAATGTAGGGGACTTCAATACCCCAATGTTTCCATTAGACAGGTCAACTTGACAAAGAATAAATAGAGAGATGTCTGAATTAAATGGTATCCTACATCAAATGGTCTAACAGACATCTCCTGAATATTCCACCCAAGCACCAAAGAATACACTTTCTACTTAGCACCCCATGGAACTTTTTCAAAGATTGGCCACATACTGGGGCACAAAACAAACCTCAACAAATAAAGAAACACTGAAGTAATTCTATGCATTCTATCAGACCACAATGCAATAAAGCTCAAAATCAACACAGGAAGAACTCATGGCGATTAAACAACACACTCCTAAACAATGAGTGGGTCAAAGGAGAAATCAAGAAAGAAATAAAAGAATTCCTGGAATTCAAAAAAGGACAATAAAACACAGCACAACCTCTTGGACACTTTAAAAGCAGTCCTAAGAGGGAAGTTTATAGCTCTAAGTGCCTACATTAAAAAATTAGAAAGAGCCCAAATAAATGACCTAACGTTGCAACTCAAGACATGGGAAAGACAAGAACAAATAAAACCCAAACCCAGCAGAAGAGAAGAAATGACAAAAATCAAAGCAGAAATTTATGACATAGAAACAAAACAATACAAAGAATCAATGACCCTAAGAGCTGGTTCTTTGAAAAGTTAAGCAAGATAGACAGACCCTTAGCTCAGTTAACCAAAAGAAAGAAAGAGCAAATCCTAATCAACAAAATCAGAGATGAAAGGGGAAACATCACAAGAGAAACCCAAAAGATCCAGCTCATTATAAGGAAATATTTTAAAAACCTATATGCTACTAAATTTGAAAATCTAAAAGAAATGGATAGATATCTAAAATCATGGGAAACATCAAAGTTAAACCAAGAAGAGATGAACAGTTTAAATAGACCCATAACATATGAAGAAATTGAAACAGTAATATAAAGCCTCCCAACTAAGAAAAGCCCAGGCCCAGATGGATTTACAGCAGAATTCGACCAGACATTTAAAGAAGACCTCCAACCAATACTACTTAAATTTTTCAAAACAGTAGAAACAGAGGGAGAACTCCCAGATTCCTTCTATGAAGTCAGCATCACTCTAATACCAAAACCGGGTAAAGACACAACCAAGAAAGAAAACTATAGACCCATATCCTTAATGAACATAGATGCAAAAATTCTCAATAAAATACCTGCAACCTGCATACATATGCACATCAAAAAAGATCATTCACCATGATCAAGTAGGCTTTATTCCAGAGATGCAGGGATGGTTCAATATTCACAAGTCAATAAACATCATTAATCATATAAATGGACTCAAATACAAAAACGATATCATCACCTCAATAGATGCAGAAAAGGCTTTTGACAAAATTCACCATGCATTCATGGTAAAAATTCTAAAGGGAATTGGACTGGAGGGAACATACCTCAACACAATTAAAGCTATGTCCAACAAACTCACAGCCAACAACATTCTAAATGGAGAAAAACTGGAAGCATTCCCATTAAAATCAAGAACCAGACAAGGATGTCCACTATCTCCACTCCTTTTTAACACAGTGCTTGAAACTCTTGCTAGAGTAATAAGACAAAAGAAGGAAATTAAAGGAGTACTAATTTGAAAAGAAGAGGTCAAACTATCCCTTTTTGCAGATCATATGATACGATAGCTAAGAGATCCCAAAAGTTCCACCAGAAAACTCCTAGAACTGATCAACACTTTCAGTATAGTGGCAGGTTATAAAATCAAATTACAAAAAACAGTAGCCTTTCTATATACCAATAACAAGCAATTGGAGAAAGAGTGCAGGGAAACGCTCCCATTTACAATAGCTGAAATTTTTTAAAAAAATATCTTGGAATAAACCTAAAATGAAAATTTTATACCTTTAAAGAAAGAGATTGAGGAAGACACCAGGACTTGGAAGGACCTCCTATGCTCATGAATTGGAAGAATTAATATTGTGAAAATGACCATGGTATCAAAAGCAATATATAGATTCAATTCAATCCCAATCAAAATCTCCTTGACATACTTCACAGAATTAGAAAAAAAAAAATCCTTAAACTTGTGTGGAAGCACAAAAGACCCTGGTTAGCCAAAGCAACCCTGAGCACAAAGAGTAATGCTGGGGGATTACTGTACCAGATCTCAAAGTATGCTACAGATCTATAGTCATAAAAACAGCATGGTACTGTCACAAAAATAGACACATAGATCAATGGAATATCACTGAAGGCCCATTCCTGAGTACACAGCAATTTTGCCATCTGGTATTTGACATAGGTGCCAGGAACATACAATGGAGGAAAGACAGCATTTTCAACAAATGGTGCTGGCAAAACTGGATCTCCATCTGTAGAATGAGCCTAGATCCTTATCTTTCATCTTGCACAAAAGTCAACTCCAAATGGATCAAAGACCTCAATGTGAAACTGGAAACCCTGAAACTATTAGAAGAAAATATTGGCAGTAACTTATAAGATATAGGTGTAGGAAAGGATTTTCTAAATTGGACAGAAGTTGCTCAGGAATTAAAGTCAGCAATCAACAAGTGAGACCTCATTAAAAGGCTTCTGTACAGCAAAAGAAACAATAAAAAAGTGAAGAGGAAACCCATAGAGTGGGAAAAAAATTTTCACCAGTGATACTTGTGACAGATAAACAGATGTATAAACAGAGGTTTACCATCCAGAATATATAAAGAACTTAAAAACATAGAAGCTAGAAACCAAATGATCCAATTAAAAGATGGGCTAAAGATCTAAATAGAGGTTCTCAAAAGAAGAAATAAAGATGGCTAAGAAACATCTAAAAAAGTGTTCAACATTCTTAGTAATTAGGGAAATGCAAATTAAAACCATCTTAAGGTTTCGCCTTACCCTAATGAGATTGGCTAGGACCAGGAGAACGATTGATACCAAATGCTGGCAAAGATGATGAGAAAGGGGAACGCTCATTCACTGCTGGTGGGATTGCAAACTCATGCAATCCCTATGGAAAACAGTGTGGAGAACTCTTAAAAAACTAAAAATGTGCCAGGCGTGGTGGCGCACGCCTTTAATCCCAGCACTTGGGAGGCAGAGGCAGGCAGATCTTTGTGAGTTTGAGGCCAGCCTGGTCTACATAGTGAGTTCCAGGACAGCTGGGGCTACAAGGAGACCCTGTCTCAAAAAGAAAAAAAACAGAAAAACAAAAAACAAAAAAACAAAACAACTACAAATGAACCTACCATATGACCTGGTTATACCACTCCTTGGCATATACTCAAAGGACTTATTCTATTGTAAAGACACTTTTATACTCATGTTTGTTGTTTCTCTTTACACAATAGCTAAGAGATGGAAGCAACTTCCCTGCAACTGACAAGTGCCCTGCAACTGACAAGTGGTTAACAAATATGTGGTATATTTACATGATGGAATTCTATTCAGCAGTAAAGAAAGATGAAATAATGAAATTTGCAGGTAAATGGATGGATTTAGAAACTGTTATACTAAGTGAAGTAACACAGACTCAGAAAAACAAAAGATGTATGTTCTCCCTCATTTGTGGATCCTAGCACTAAATCCTTTTAAATTCCAGGTCCTTTTAATAAGATGATGCTATACAGCAGTCTCTTCTGCATGAAATAACTACCATCATCATAACTTCAGCTGTGCGTGCTTGGTAAACATCATCACAATTGGGCTTGTTGATGGTTGTGCTCCTTCATTAAAGGAGGGGCAAGCAGGGTCACTGGACCCTCACTGGAGTATCCAGCCACTCTTCCGAGCCAACTATATGTAATTTGGCCCTAATCACACATGATCTCCTGGATTTGGGGAGGGCTAAAGTATACAATCTGGGGAAGGCTAGGAAGAGAAGCCTTGATCCATGCTGGGTAAAAGCTTTCCAGTGTGCATACCTCAGGTCACTCATACATCCCAGTAACCTCTCAGTAATCTCTGTATGTAAGCTCAGTAAATTCATGGATTTTCCAGGAAAACTTTAACCAAACATTGTTTTGACACTGGAACCTTAAAAGGGGATAAGCATTGCTTAGTATTCCCAGGAAAAGAATTCTCACAATACACGGAAAATTTATTTGTTAATGTTATTATGTCTTATAATTATTAAAAATGAAAATGAGAATTTAAAAGGTGCTAAAAGGATATGGGAATGGAGATATTTTCCAGAATAGACAGAAAAAATGAGAAAGCCTAGGCAAGTGATGAAGATCTGTGTAGGTTTGTTATGTTATATAAAGGATGAGACAAAAATAATATACATATAATCTTAAACTTTTTAAGGTCATAGTTTAGTTAACTAGTTTAAGGAATAAAATATATGTCTAGTCATTGTTTACCTGAGATGTTTGGTTTTTGCCCTTTTTATCTACATAGCACATGGTAATTGAAATTACCAGACTGGTAGAACTAATCTTCTTGGACGTTTAACAGCCATACTTTGAGGCCTATACTAATCTGGTCAGAGGGATTTAAAGGATAGTTTTTTGCTCCTTGCACTCCAAGGTCGACCAAGTTCCAGGGGACTATGGAGCATCTCTCAAAATGTCCTGTAACTATTGTGAGTCACCTATATTCTTGTTTAGGGAGGCCATGGAGACCCCACCAGATGGACTTGAGCCAGTGTCCACTTTACAAAGAGGAGGGGCAACTCAGAGGGAACATTTCCTCCATGCTTCCAAGTGAAGCCAGGCATGGTCGAGTAGGAACTTTGACTTATTTTCACATAGATGTAACTGGTGAAAGAAAGGAGCCAGGGGCTCCTCCCAAGTCCATGTGACCCCTGAGGAACAGATCCTCAAATGACCTTAAGCATAAAAATAAATTGGTTTAATTGGGCCAACTATATGGTCTTAAATACCCAAAAGGAAAATATAACCAAAGATTAAAGTGATTAGTATATTTCTTTAAGAGTTCAAGGGATTACACTTGCCAGACATTAGGCTTAAGTCCATATAAAATGTTATTTAGACAATTATTTCTCATTGATGATTTTGTTTCTAAGCAGAAAGTGTTGCTCAGATGTAATACTTCAAATCCTGGTCTGCAATAATGTAGTGCACACCTGTAGCTAAGGGAGATAACCCACTATTGTTCTAAAATGATGGCTAAGTTTGTTTTCTCCCCCTATCTAGAAGCCCTTGAGAGGGAACTGACACTGATTCTAGCCACTCCAACAGCTATCAAAGTGCCTGAAAACAAATTCTGAGTCCATCACTCTGGAGTCCAGCCTTGGCAGACCAAAGAAAAATGAGGAGGAACCCAATAGAGGGATGCTTTTGAAAGCTCTTGTTGAGAAATTCCAATGGACCCTGATATGAGCATGTGAAATTTGCCCTGTTCTGACTTTTTTTCTGGTTCCCCGTCTTGAACTTGTAATTCTAGCTACTCTTGCCTTTACTTCTCCTTCACACCCCCTATTCACCGTCAGGGACTTTATTGTCTCCCTACAGATAAGAGTTATGCAATTTGGGAATCTTTTAGATAGTCCTACTGAAGGGGTACTCCACCCTATGTCCCTGTTCAGTGTGGAAGAAGCTAGAGTGGTCTGCATCATGATGCCCTATAGGTAAGTTGTGTAACCTCTTCAGAGGATGGTGTGATAAGAATAGGAAATAGGAATTGGCTAGGTAGTTAGGTTAAAAAAGAACCCAAAGAAAAGTAGCCAGTTTCTTGGCTAAAAATCAAAATGTCTTTGGGCCTCTTCTCAACATACTCTGTTCCAAAGGCCAAAAATGTCAAAAGCATTTGGGAGCTTTTGTCTGATCCCTAAAACGTTTTAGGGCTACTTCTTCAGAGGGGGGAATGTTAAGAGTAGCAAAAAGCCTCATAGAAAAAGAAAGAAAGAAAAAGGAAAAGTGCATGAAGTTGTCAGAAAAAATGATGGGGAGATATGGCAGGAGTTGGAGGGGAGGGAGTGGGCATGGATTTAATCAAAACACCTTATATGCATGTACGAAATTCTCAATAAATTAAAAAAATTTGAAGTTCTTTTATAGCAGTTTCCTCTCAGTCCTACCTCAGTAATCTATAAACAATGCATAGACATTCTTCTAGCATTCTTAATGATTTCATGAGGTCAACTCTTTGGCTTTCTTCCATATTATCCTAACATGAATTTTTTGGAATTTTTATATTTCCATCTGAGTCTCCTGGATTCCTTGGTTTTGGTTATCACCATTTCTTAAAATTACTTGTCTGGGTTGACTTTAGACTTCTTCAATCAGAACTGCTTCACCTATACAATCTTAAATTCTGAAATTTCTCTGACCACAACCTCCCTTTCCCCAGTAATTTAACATCCATCCTTAGCTAGCTCTTTGACCTCATCTTTTCTCTCAGTCTTTTGATGAATTTCTCTCAATTCTCTCATTGCTTATTATTATGTATTTTGAATTTGGAATGCATCAGATACTGTTTCATAAAAAGATCTATTTTCTATAACAAATTGTGGGAATAGGCGCTATTATTACTTTGCTTGATGTATTTAGAATTTGTAGGCATGTGTGGACTACTCCTGTAGTCCCAGCTATTTGGGAGGCTGAGGTGGGACAATTGTTTGAGACCACAGTTTAAGACCAACCTGGGCAACATGGAGACAAACAATCTCAGTCAGTCCTTCCTTCCCTCAATCAGCTAGTCAACAAATAAACTGGAAAGAAAGGATGGAAAGAAGGAAGAATAGTGGTGCACAGTGTGAGTGTAGCACGTGGAGTACAGAAGTAGGAAGAGCACAAGTTCCAGACCAAACTAGACCACATGGCAAGATCCTGTCATAAATAAGTGAACAAATAGATAAATAGACAATATTTAGGTACAGAGCTAAGACAAACTTCCTGAGGCTACTAAGGCAGGAGACTATAGCATCAGAGCTTAATTTAAGGATAAACTCCAGTTCCCAGTCTGACCTCTGGAAAGAAGGTCTCACCACCCACTTTCTAATCATGAACTTTCTAACTGCTTTAGTCTATCTCTGGAGTGGTGTATATTGCCTAAACAAGTCAAAAATGTAAATAGATATAACTATAAAATGTACATTGTTTTCTTAGGCCATTCTCACTGAGCTTTATTTTGTTAATGACATGTTGGCTTACAGTGCTAGTTCTACAGTGGTCATTTGGACTCTGTGTTCTAAGCCCCAGCCCCATCCTATGCACTCTTGTTGGTGAGCACTCAGAATGTCTATTAGTTCTATAGCTGTTCTCTCATATTTGTGTGTGTTCCCTATCTCAGGATGCGGTCTTGCAAGCCTACTTTCTCTCACTTCTCTGCCTTCTACCTTACCTTGGCCTCATTTCCAATACAAAACCCCATTATTTATACCCCTCTTTTGTTTCTTCAATCATAAATAATCCTTTTGAAAAATGCTACATTAAAGATTAGTCCCATCCTTGTAAATGCCAAGGCTTTGATTGCATTTTAACTTTCTTTTTTCTTTTTTCTTATTTTTGGGGACAAGGTCTCTCTGTAGCCTCAGCTGGCCTAGAACTCACTATGTAGACCAGGCTGGCCTCAATCTCACAGAGATTCACCTGCTTCTGCCTCCCCAGTGCTGGAACTGAAGGTGTGAGCCACCACGCCAGGCCATTTTAATTTCATGATTTAACACCCTTCCCTTCTCTCATTGATATGCTGATTTCAAAACCCATCAGTAGTTTCTGGACACTGGCTTGGATCCCTTCTTGTCAGAAACCACCTTCAACACATTAGAAACATGTCTGATACTGTTCATTCTGCTAGAAGAAAGTGGCCAGGACTCTGCTCTCTGTGTCTTTGATTGCAGAACTGGCTTTGAGCTCAAGCTCATCTACTAAATTATCAATCTATGAGATCCTAAATTTCAATCTCTCTGAGCCTAAGTTTCTGTATCTCTAAAATGAGCATTTTAATGTATTTCTTTAGGTCTTAGGAAGATAAAATTTCACCTCTTTCTTCATGTATAGGTACACATGTATACATACTCGCACACTCACTAATAACACACGTGACACAGTGATTCATCTATCTTCCTCTTTCAACTTCTCATTTATGTATGAGGTTTATGATTGGACAGATATTTTCCTCTTTCCTTGTTAATAAGCTGTGTTTTTAAATATTTTATTTATTATTTTATTTTATGTGTATGAGTGTATTGCCTGCATGCACGTAAGTGCACCCATGTTATGCAATGCCGCAGAGGTCAGAAGAGGGTCAGATTCCCCTAATTGGAGTTACAGATGGCTGTTAACTGCCATGTGGGTGCTGGGAATTGAACTTGAGTCCTCTGTAAGAGCAGCCAGTGCTCCTAATCGCTGAACCATCTCTCTAGTCCATAAGTTGTGTATTATTTATTTATTTATTTATTTATTTATTTATTTATTTATGTCTTTTTGAGACAGGGTCCCCCTGTAGCCCCAGCTGTCCTGGAACTTGCTATGTAGACCAGGCTGGCCTTGAACTCACAGAGATCTGCCTGCCTCTGCCTCATGAATGCTGGGATTAAAGATTTATTTTTACTTATGTTTATGAATGAGTGTCTGTGTATGCCATATGTGTGCAGGTGTTCTTGGAGGGCAGACGAGCAGGCATCAGATTCCATAGAGCTGGAGTTACAGGCAGTTGTGAGCTACTTAGTGTAGGTGCTGGAAATGAAACTCAGGTCCTCTGGAAGAGCAGCAAATGCTCTTAATCACTCAGTCATCTCTCCAAGTCTTAATAAAGTTCTTATACTCATTTTCTAAGAATGCCTCCAAGCTTAATCCTTATTCTACCTATCTTGCATTTAAAAAATTTAAATTATTCTTTTTTGAGACTTTCATACATGAATACTGTATTCACATCATTTCTACCCCTCTCTCTATCTCCTACAACTCCTACCATGCTCTCCACATTCCCTCTCAATTTCTTAACCTCTTCATTATTATTCCATATGTGTTCTATATTATAAATATATAACATTTGTATATATATATATGGATATATAACCTATTGAGTCAATTTAGTGGTGCTAGTATGTACATGTGTTTAGGGTTGACCACTTGGGATTAGTTAACCTCATTGGGAGGTCATCCCTAGAGAAAACAGATTATCCCTTCTCTCAGCAGTCATTGATTGCCTGTAGCTCTTCATCTAGAGGTGGGACCTTGTGGGATTTCCTTCATCCCCTTTGGAATGTCAACTAGTATTGTCATCATGCAGGTCTTGTTTAGGCAACCATATTGTGAAGAATTCATGGGTACAGTTCTCTGTCATGGTTCGAAAACACTATCCAGTAGCAGGTCTGATCCGCAGACTCTTACAGTCTTTCCACTTCCTTTTCCATGACATTCCCTAAGCCTTATACATAGGGGTTGCATTGCAGATGCATCCTCAATTGAGGCTGGGCACCCCACGGTCACTAAGTTTCTGCATTTTGATCAGTTGTGGATCTCTGTAATAGTCTCTATCTGCTGCAAAAAGAAGTTTTTTTGGCAAGAGTTGAGAGCTACATTTACCTGTGGGTATAAGGTTAAGTATTTAGAATTAGTTTAGGGAAATTACAGTAGTAGGCACTTCTCTAGGATCTATGACCTCTTTAGCCACATATTATTTGGCTAGGATTAGAGTACCAGCCATCAGTTCCTTCCTGCTGAGTTGTTGGTTACCCCCAAGATACCTTGATATCTTGCTGGGTTGGTTATTTTTGTGATTCAGAGGCTTACAGCTGGTTAGGATTATTGACTGCTTTTCTTCTTTTGGCAACTTGTATAGCATATTCTTTTAAAAAATATTTATTACTTATTATTTTTATTTTATGTGCTTGAGCATATTGCCTGCGTATATGTAAGTATACCGTTGTCATGCAATGGCCATGGCGTCAGAAGAGGGCATTGGCTCCCTGGAACTGGAGTTAGACAAATGGTTGCTAGCCACCATGTGGGTGCTGAGAACCAAAACCGGGTCTTCTACAAGAGCATCTCTCTAGTCCCCTATAGTATCTTCAGATACCATGAGAGCTTGTCCTTGGGGGAGGCTTCCAGGATAGTTCAGCTGGTTTGTTCCAAGTTTGAAGTGTGTGGTATCTTCAGCAATTGAGTCTTACCTTCAAGTTCTGAAGGGCAACCAAGGGTAATGACAATAGTCTATATTGTTTTGGGATTGTCTTTGACTATGCTGAACAACTTGAAGGGAGGTTTTACATATCTGGCACTGGGGTTTTTGTTGATAGTCTTGTGTGTGTATGTGTGGGGCACACATTATCACCCTGTGTGGTGTAACTCCATTTGAAATACATATTTCATACATACTATAAATATTAAGCTTATGAAATAGTGTTTCCCTATGATTTTTTTCAAACATCCTTGTTATTTTCCTTCTTCCTGTCTCTTCCTACGTATTACCATTCCCCTTCCTCAGTTAAAGCTTAATTCCTATTATTCTAGTTTGCCTTTAACTTCTGTGACAAAACACTCTGACCAATACCAGCTTGGGGGAGGAAATGGTTTATCTGGCTTACATTTCCTTCACAGTTCATCACTGAGGGAGCCCAAGGTAGGAACTCGGCAGGAACTGGAGGCAGGAGCTGAAGCACAGGCCATGGAGGAATGTTGCTTACTGCCTTGCTCCCCTGGCCTGTGCTAAACCTGCTTTCACAACACAGGACAACCTGTCCAGGGGAGGCACCGCCCACATGGGCTGGGCCTTCCCACATTACTCAACGATCAAGAAAATGTCCCAAAGACTTGGCCGCAGGTCAGTCCAATGGAGGAAAATTCCTCCCTATACCCAGGTGTGTCACATTGACAACTAAAGCTATTCAACACACCTGTTTTCCCATTTCCTCCTTGAAAGCAGATGCTAAGTTGTATTTACATGTTTGCGTCTTTGTGCAACTGTATTCTCTTCTACATCTTATCACCTTCATATCAGTGCCATTTTAGTCTGTGTTGCTAGTGTCAAATATTTTAAACCAAAGCTTTGTTTTAAAATTAGAAATTGCTGTGTAGGCCAGTCTCCTTATAGCTGGGTCTACAGTTATGCATTACTGTTCCTGTCTTAATTCCAAGTCTTTGTAATTATATAAGACATTATCACTTAAAAATCAAATAATGTAAATATATAGAGAATGCAAAGATTGAAGATTCTTCTGTTTTTAGCACTAGCTTCCTCTGAATGTATTTGTATCCAATAAGAACATCAACATTCAGGTCCTGAGTTTTTAAAACAATGTGATCCTAAACTCTTAATCTGCATTTACATTTTCCTGCTGTAAAACTTTGTTTGGGTGTCCCATTGGAAAGTTAAACTGCAATCTGTACAGAAGTAAATTGGTATGTTTTTTTTTTGTTGTTGTTGTTTTTTCGTTTTTTTAAAAATTAAACCAGCAGCTACCGCCCTCAGGCCTCTCTTGGGGTAAGTCTACCGTGCAGCCCTCCATGCCTTGACTACCCCAGCCGCGCTCACCCTTCCATCTCCCCGCTGTTCTCTACTCCAAGCTTGGGCCCTGTGCCATTCCTAGTCTTGGGGCCCAAGACACCTGGGGAGCCAGTGCTGCTTCCTGACCCTTTTCACCCGGACTGGCTTGGTGCCTTCCTTGGGCCCCAGGAGTACTGCCTCTGGACCCGGCCCCGCCCTCACCTCTCTCTGCTTCCCTGGTCCTGCAACACCCGCCAGCCTCTTTCTGGGGCTGACAGCCTCTTTCTGAGGCTCCGAGGCTTACCTTGCCTCTCCCTGATCCTTTGCATCCAGTACAACTCAGCTACTCAATTCACTCCCTGGGAAATCTTGGGGCTTATTCCCACCCCATCTGCCTTTGCATCCCAGGGTCTCAGGTAAATGGATGGAACTAGAAACTGTTATACTAAGTGAAGTAACACAATCTCAGAAAAAAATCGACATATGTTCTCCCTCATATGTGGATCCTAGGATCAGACTCTGATAAATAAGTATGCAAACAGACATAACTGCAGGAACCAGGACAAGGGTAAGGAAACAGTGAGGTAAAGGAAAAGAAATAACCTGAAGGAGAAGAATAGTAGGTAACAGGCCTTAATAAGGGAGATATGAATAAAAATTGGGTTGGTTTGGGGGAGGGGGGAGGGAGGAGTGTATGAGGAACCTAGGGGATAAGGAGAAAGGGGGGGCTCAATGGAGGTAGGATCATAGGAGCAAGGGTATTAGTAAGGAAGAAAGGGGGGAAGTGGGGGTACCTTGGGTGGGAGGATCATGATGGAGGGGTGAGACGATACAAGAGAGAAACAATGCCTAGCTAGTCACAAAAACCAGAGGGAACCATATTATTCCTACAATCTACTGACAAATTATACATAACAGATCAAGAAAAATATCTCTAGATAAGGTT
>NW_008338108.1:595291-596142 GCF_000622305.1 Nannospalax galili
AAGTATCCTGATCACTTAATCCAGCTCCTCTCCCTGAACCAAAATGCTGCTTCTACAGGTGGGTTTATGAGAAGTGAATGTTCATTCCATTTCATTCCAGCTTTTTAAAAATATTGTGCCCAAATCATATTTCATTTTTTCTTGACACTTTTCATATGACACAACATATATCCATGCTTAGGCTAAAAAAACATTATTCTACTGTATGGTCTTAAACACCCAAAAGGAAAGTATAACCAAAGATTAAAGGGATCAATATAATTCTTTAAGAGCATACATATATATAACTAAAAGTTACTCCACAAACAGCAAAGCCAGACAGGCGATACCTTCAGTCGAGTTGTTGGCCAGGGCAGATAAAGGCTCTTCCAGACAGTAACCCAACATACTACTGGAAACATGAACAGCAGACCCCAATTCTGTCCAAAGGAATACTGACAATGGATTTCAGTTGATGGGGAACAGCTGATCCTCCTGGAACAGGGACCTCTGGATGGCTGGATTTACCAGAGGGGTGGATGGGGGGGAATGGATGGGGGTGCTGACGGCACAGTGGACGGTGGCAGGGATAGCAGAGTATGGAGGCTCTAGAGGGAGAGGAAGGATGTCTACCTGACGAGTTTGTATTCGTGCTCGGATGCCAAGGAGCTCAGAGGGTGGGCGACTGTGACCAGTGATAGTCATGTATATGGAGATTAGAAGTGCATGTGAAAACGTCTCAATGTCAAGAGCCTTGGAATAAATTTTTCTGGATGAAACTGTGTGTTTTGACAACGAAGTGGAGATCTTTTTTAAACATTGGAACCTCATTTAATTTTATGTCTTATAGAGTTTATAATGAGTAAAAGATT
>NW_008338108.1:596267-606609 GCF_000622305.1 Nannospalax galili
TGGCTTCTGCATCAGTCTTTGTGGATAAGTCTCTTGAAGTTGTCTCTCTCCTTCAGGTCCTGTTAGTTAAGTTGTTTGCAATATTGTAGGAATTCCATTTCTATAGTGTACAGAATTTTGTTGTTTCCCTTAAATATTTTTGCCTGAAGTTTTTAGCTCTGACAGTGTGAACCACAAATTTACATAAGAATTTCTTTGTAGTTCAAATTTTTAAAAAATATTTTCTTTATTATTTTTAAATTTTATGTGTATTAGTGTATTGCCTGCATGTAAGTACATCTATGTTGTGCAATGCCTACAGAGGTCAGAAGAGGGCATCAAATTCCCCTGGAACTGGAGTTAAAGACAGTTGTTAGCTGCCATGTGGGTGCTGGGAATTGAACCCAGATCCTCTGTAATAGCAGCCAGTGTTCTTAACTCCTGAGCCATCTCTCTAGCCTCCTGTAGTCCAACTTTTAAGGGAAGATATTTTTTTCCTTTCTAGATCAGTGCTGTTTGTGATTCCTGTTTGCCTTTACATTCTCTTTTTTTCCTAAAGTTGAAATTAAAAAAAATGCTTTATTTATCAATTTATTTTTATTTTACATGCATGAGTGTACTGCTTGCATGTATGTAAGTGCACCATGCTGTACAATGCTCATGGAGGTCAGAAGAGGGCATTGGAGCCCCTAAAACTGGGGTTAGAACAGTTGTTAGCTGCCATGTGGGTGCTGAGAATTGAACCTGGGTCCTCTGCAAGAGCAGCCAGTGCTCTTAACCACTGAGCCATCTCTCCAGCCCCCAAAATCTTTAAAAAATATTTCTGTTGAGTTTTTGTGCATTTCATATAATGCATCTTAATCAAATTTAGACTTCTTCTCCCCAAAGAGAGGTGATCTTTTAAAAAATATTTTATTTATTATTTTTATTTTATGTGTAAGAATGCATTGCCTGCATGTATGTAAGTGTACCCATATTGTGCAATGTCTGCACAGGTCAGAAGAGGGCATCAGATTCCCCGGAACTGGAGATACAGACAGTTGTTAGCTGCCATGTGGGTGTAGAAATCAAACCCAGGTCCTTTACAAGAGCAGCTAGTGCTCTTAACTTCTGAGCCATCTCTCCAGTCTCCCAAGAGAGAGGTGATCTTATTTAAGGGATTGGCTCTAGATAGGCTGACTAGACTCCAGTGGATAAACCTTGCACTGAGACATCTGGATACAAATACTTGATTGACTAGGACTTATATATGACAGAATACCTAAAATCTGGTGGTATGATTCATGATCACACATTATTTTTGTCTTTGTCACACTTTCTGCTTTTGTTATGACAAGAGAAGCTCCTCAAGGGTGGCTGCATTGTTTGCCTCCCTCTAGTACATTCTCTATCTCAGGCAGCTCTGTTTTCTTTTCAATAGTAAATCAAACAATGGTGCTTCTTCCCATTGAATTTTGTACTAAATTTGATAAAATATGTGGATTTTCCCACCTCTGGTGTCCTAATCTATTCTACATCCCATGGAGAGGAAAAGTTCCTACATCTCTGCTCTAATCATACCACTCTTGCTCAAACTACACATGGGTCTCTAGTAACTACTGAACACAAACACAGTCTTTCCCTTCATTTCAAGGCCTCAAACATTACTGTGACATATCTTTCTGGTCTATCTATACCTATTGCCATTCTTCAAGCTATAGATGACATAAGCTTCTCACATTCCTCACACTTCTTGCTCTTCAAGTATGTCCACAGTCCTTTTAAAACAATTTCTTTGGGGACTGGAGAGATGACTCAGCTGCTGAGAGTACTGGATGCTCCTGCAGAGGACCTGGGTCCAGTTCCCAGCACCCACATGGTGGCTATCAAACATCTGTAATTCTACTTCCAGGGGCCCAACACTCTCTTCTGACTTCTGTGTACATTGTAAAACACAGGTGCACTCGCATACATGCAGGCATTATACTCGTACACATAAAAATAATAAAATATTAAACAATTCATTTCTCTGCTTTCTGCAGACTGTGTCTACTTTCAACACTCCCTGTGTACGTGTCTATTCAGTGACACTATAACCATTTTCAAATTTTTACTTCACATGACACCTTCCCATAATCTCAATGGCATTAGTCACATTTTCTCCTGGTCAGGACTTTTGCCTATCAAATCACAAGCTCCTTGTTTTTCACACGAGCTCTCTCATCTCTGTACCCCTTGTAATATCTTTCATAAAGCATGGATATTTGGAAAATTAAATACTAGGGTTTGCTAATGGAGTTAAACTAGTGATTTTTGGGGGAGGAGAGGAAAGGAACCCCCTTGCAGTGCTGGGAATTGAACCCAGGTCCTTGTGCATGCTAAGCAGGTATGCTACCACTGACCTACATCCCCAGCTGGACCCCAGTAATCAGTGTCTGGAAGGAAAGTAGTAAATTATAAAACAGAAATTATCTTGAACATTTTAATGACTCTTTTACTCATTCAGTATGTATTTATGGGATAGAAACTCTGAGGAGTGACTAGGATGTGAGAAAGCAATCTTGGCAATCCTTTCAAGAAACAAGGCTGTGGGAAGGTGTTATAGGACAGGACTGAAGAGGGAGATGAAGGTAGAGAATTATTTTGTCTTGAAAAAGAGATATTTCATTAGTATATTTAAATGAGGATGAGAAGTAGACTGCTCAAAGAAGGAAATGTAGAAGGTTGGGAAATGGAAGAGAAGCTGCTGAAGATAGAACCTAAACTCTGGGTTATAGAGACAGGTCTGTGAGAACACCCTGGCATTAAAGGCTGAAAAAAATTAGATTCTAACATAATGGGCCAAAATAGCTCTCAGTGGCATTTTAGTTCCCAATCCTGCAGAAGATGAAGGGCTATGGACGAAAGAAAACCAATTTCTGAGAGTACATTTTTATAGTAGATGCTTTCATGAAGCTCAGGGGCTGAAGCTCACATTTATGATAGAACATTTTGTAAATTTTGGTGAGGTTGTGCTTGTCCTTCCAGAAACAAAGGCTTTCTTTAGAAGTAGCACTAGAGATGTCAGATATCTTAGAAACCATCTCATCATCTAAGACAATGTTCTTGGACATCATTTTTAGTCTAAAAATTTGAACGTGAAGGAACATTTAGATATGAACAGGACTTGGGTGAAGTAAGTCCATAAAGAAATCTATACACAGGTTACTTTGTATATAGCAAGTGAGAAGAAAGCAAATATTTTGGTAAGAAGTTTATAGAAAGGCATTGCATGCTAAGTCTTAAATGTGAGAAATGTGTGGACATTTCTATGTTAATGTCAGGGAATTTTTTTGTATATCTGCCATGTATGCAAAATCTTCTTTTTCCCAGCCGTGTGTGCTCTACAGTTTTGACAAATGGGCTTTTCATACACAAGCTTCATAATCAAATTGGTTCAAGAATAAATTGCTGAAAATGGAACTTTCTTACATTCACTCTGTGACAGCTAATGAAGATAGATGGGGAAAAACAGGGACTGTGCTTTGTGGAAGAGGAGCTCTCATTCCCCACTGTGTTGGCTAAAGGCAAATTTGTTGCAAAGAAAAAATAGAATCATCTAATTGCTTAATTCCTGCTGAAAGCCATTGGCAGTCAGCCTGTTCAAATACACAGGCTTTTGTTTAGAGAAGTTGTAAAATTCTTGTATCCACATTCATCAGAAGCCTGGATTTTTTTTTCTCTCCAGAGAACATTTGCGTTACAAAAATGTTAATATTTGATTGAGGAAGATAAGTATTCTCTGCATTTCATTGACATCCAGAACAGCTGTCTGAACTAACATTTTTGACTGTCTTAATTCTGGGAAACAAAAATAGTAATTGGACTTGAGGAATGGCTATAAATTTAGATAGAAGTCACTGGCAAATTTAGAAAGGTTCTTGTCTCAAGCCAATAACAAAGTCAATACAGTGTTCACATATATGATGCACCTGGAAATCATGCACTGCTGGTAAGAATTCAGTAGGTACTGACATTTTGGAAAACTGCTTGGCAGTATGTACTATGTACTCTCATTGAATACATTTTCATGCTGTGATTGATCCATCCCATTCCTGGTTTTTGTGTAACAGAAATGATTTGTATGATGATGTTCACACTGGTGTTATAGTGGCCCAAGCTAGAGACAACTTATATAGCCTTCTACAGAATGAGATGTCTGCAGAGCAAGAAAAGGAGTGAACCACTGATCCCTAACACAACATGACTGTATTTTAAAAATAAAGCTGAGTAAAAGAAAACAGGTATAAAAAATACATACCACATCTATACTGGATTACTTTTTGGTGTTTTTTGAATGTTTGTTTCTGTGCATGTGTGTGTCATATGTACATGTGCATGTACACGTGGAGCCCAGTGGTTGTTATCTTTCCTCAATTGCTTTTATTATTATTATTGTTGTTGTTATTATTATTATTGTTAAAAGACTCTATCCAGGCCGGGCATGGTGTCGCATGCCTTTGATCCCAGCACTTGGTAGGCAGAGGCAGGCAGATCTCTGTGAGTTTGATGCCAGCCTGGTCTACATAGCAAGTTCCAGGACAGCTGGGGCTACAGGGAGACCCTGTCTCAAAAAGACCAAAAAAAAAAAAAAAAAAAAAAAAAAAAAAAAAAAAAAAAAGACTATCCAGCAATGTCTCCTCCAGAACACATGTATTATTAAATGAAAATTATGGTTCAAGGCTTGGGAATACTTTCCCATGAATTTTTGGTCAGGGAGGCCCTGGAGTTCTTAAAAAAATGACACAGTCTGGGCTGGAGAGATGGTTCAGCAGTTAAGAGCACTGGTTGTTCTTGAAGAAGACCCAGATTTGTTTCCCAGCACACACATGGCGACTAACAGTTGTCAGTAACTCCAGTTAGGCCATTGCATGACATGGGTACACTTACACACATGCAGGCAACACACTCATTATCCTTGGTTACCCACCATAACTACATGGTAAGACCCTATTGCTGACACCAAAAATGTTGCCTGCAGAATGTAGAGAAATTAATCTCAAAGCAACTGGAACTTCCTCCCTGCTGGATAGCTTTCATAGTGCTAGAAGGTGCTAGGCAGATGGAGGAGGAAAAACAGCAATGATCTTATACAGTACTGGACCCCACACACTACAATATCGACTTGCCAGGCAAGATATGCCCACTGGTGCAATAGTGACGTGACTATTATGATAACTAATGGCTTTCTGATTGGATGTGAGTCCTGTTCCATGGGAGGGAATTTCACGCTTGGTAATGTAATCCTGGTGAAAAGCCCATGGCTAAAGAGGTCATGGACCTTAGGGTAGAATCTGCTATTGTTATTTTGCTAAATGGTCATGCTATCAAATTGCCTTCTAAATATTTATGCCTATACCCATAGACCTGATCTGCTTTTAACCCTGATCAGAGAAGCTTCTTTTTGCAGTGAACAGTAGACAACTGGAGAAATGCATAACTGGTCAAAGCACTGCAAATAAGAAACTGAGTGCTCAGTCTTAAATGGGACAGCTGTATTAATTCCACCACCGCCAAGGTTCAGGGAACATTGTAGAAGAGGAGGCAGAAAGAACGTAAGAGGATAAGGATAGCTGTTAAATGCTGACTTCTGCACATGACATGGATCTTGCATTCATATACCCACAGCAGCTGTTGTTACCTGAACAGGATCTATATAATATCAAACCAGCCAAAATTCTAACATTATCTCCAGGCCCCAACCTTTGCTGGGGAGCTATTGGCAGTTGACAGCTGCTGGGGGAGGGAGAATGCGGCCACAGATAGGATTCCCATGTTCCAATGATGGGCCTTATACCATGCCATAAGGGCATCACTAACTGCACTTAATGGGTTTAAAAAAAGGAAAGATATTAGCTGGGTGTGGTGGTACATGCCTTTAAAAATCCCAGCACTTGGGAAGCAGAGGCAGGTAGATCGCTGTGAGTTTAAGGCCAGCCTGGTCTACATAGTGAGTTCCAGGACAGCTGGGGCTTCAGGGAAACCCTGTCTCAAGAAGACTGGAAAAAAAAAAAGAAAGATATAAAGTTTGGAGAGGGTGTGTTGTGAGGAGTATAAGGGGAGTTGGAGGGGGAAACAAGGGGTATAAATGATCATATTTCATTATATACATGCATGAAATTCTCAAGAATAGAGAAATATTAAAATTATCTTGGTTCTTGGTACTTTAAAATTTTATTACATTTTATTTATGGTGTGTGTGTGTGTGTGTGTGTGTGTGTGTGTGTGTGTGTACACAACATGTGTGTGTGTAAGTCAGAGGAAAATCTGTGGAGTCATGCCTCTTCTTTGAACTCAGATTGTCAGCCTTGGTGACCGGCACCTTTACATGCTTAATTATCTGCCAGTTCCCACCTTGTATTTTGAGAAATGGTTTCTCTCTCTCACTAAACCTGGGCTTGCCAGTTTGACTAGACTGATTTTCCAGCAAGCCCCAGGATCCTCCTGTCTCTTTCTCCCTGACACTGGGGATTACAGATGTACTCCATCATACCTGATTTAAATGGGTGCTAGGGATCTGAACTCAGTTCCTCATGTTTGTATGGTTAGCTCTTTCCTGACTGAGTCATCTCCTCAGCTCCTGGTTCTACTTTTTAGTTAAAAAATCAGACAAAATGGATGTACAAGGATAAAGGTTGGAATGTTGGTAAATTTTGTTGTGGTAATGAGCTGGAGAGGAGAGGTAACTTGTCTGTGGTACTAGAGATGTCCTAACTGCACTGTGATTGTAAATGAGGGTAATTATAAATAAGGCTGTGGGTTTGTAAAAATTCATTCAGCGATATATTTCATTCTCATATAAATTGTATTTAAATTAAACATTAAACCATCTCCCTGATACTTTAAAATTATTTTTATCATCTACAGAGAAAGAAAAGGGATACAGTCATTAAGGCTTGTTTCCTTGGTCATAATATTGTGAGAGTCCTCCATATTTCGGGGTAGATCAGACCAAGTCACAAACTTTTATTATACTGAGTAATTGATTTTCAGCTTGGAGATAACAACTGTGACAAATGAATATTTATTGGATTTAAAGTAGTTATTAAAGATAAATTTGGTTCATAGAGCCACAGAGGCTCTTATAACATTCTGTAAGCAATCTTTAAAAAATTTTATACTCATAAATCAGTAAATGCAGAGCTTTGACCTTGACCACAAATATGACACTTTATTTGCTCTCTTGGGGCCCATGGCCATAACTAGTCTTTGTCAAGGCTTTCCTACAGATCTTTACACATGCTCTGTCAATGGACAGGTTTTGACTTACATGTATTTTGACTCCTGAACTTTGGAAACACACAAGGATATAAGGCCTTTAGAAAACACAAAATTATCAAAATGCTTGGGCTTTTAGAAGATGTTAAGAGAGGATCATTATTTCAACAGATGATGAAGTCTGCATGAGCAGGCTCTCTGAACACTTGGAATGAATGTCAGGAAGAACTTAGGACAAGCCAGGATTATAGAGATCATCTAAACGTTATGCTTCCAAAAGTACAAATAACCTATGATTTAACTTACGCAGGATTTAAATAATTAAAAAATTTAAAACACTTGTTTCTTATGCTTGTTAAGAATTTAACAGACTGAAGAGTAGCAAGCACATGCTCTAACATCACTTTTAGTAAACTATTACTTTTCAACCCTATTGGATTTTAATGATTTTTTAAAAACCATGAAGTGTTAACAAATAAATGGTATTTAGGAAGATAGACTCAAGTTAGAGCAGGGAGTTCAGGGCCTGCTGTTTTCTAGTTATGTGGTTCCTGAGAAGTTGCTCATTGCTATAAGCTCCATCTTTTTCAAAGTTGAATTTATAGTACTGTCTGACTCATTAGAATACTGGAATCTAATGAGATGGCATGCATTAACACTTACCCTTAGTAGAACAAAGCTTATACATCTTAACAGTTCAGTAAATGTTACCTATCACTATCGTCAAATAATAACTCCAATAGAAAGGTAATAACAATTTATTATCTTATGCTTATGCAGTTAATCTGGTAAATTCTTCTCTATGTGGGCCTGCCAGTGTGTATCAAGCTCTCTTTGTTTTATCCTTTAGCTTGCTAACTGCATTTATCCTCCATGCAGAATTGAAACAATTTATGTGATGGTTTTAGAAGTGAGGTAAATAGGATGAGATTCATTAGTGCTGGACTGATTTATGCCTAGCAACCCCATGGGAAATTTCTAGACAGCTAAGCTGTCTAGTTCCCACGGTACCAGTTAATAGCAAAATGCTTCATCTGTAGTGAATTCATTTGTTACCCTAGTGAGAACATTCAGTTTCCTAGTGAGTTTTCAAATTCACAGCCACATTAAGCTCAGAGTTTTCCAATATGCTTTAGAGGTATTGCTTACATTTGAAATTATTATTTGAAGAAGGAAAGTCTCCTATGTCTGAGGAGTGTGCAGGGCAATGGCTTTCTTGCTTCATTAAAATGTGACAATTTCATGGCTGTGGGAGTTGGTGGGCTAGGAAGCTCCTGTTGATTTAGGACATAGTGCCATGTAACTGAACTTTCGTATGTTATTAAATAGTGATATTCTTCTGTTTTAAATCAGGCATTATAATCATTGATTCAAATTGCTCAGTAATGCTGGTTGAATGAACAATAACATCAACAAAGCCCAGCTGGGATCTGTGCCTCTGCCTATCAGTGTGGCAGCTACATGATGCCAGCCTTTAAATAATATATTTAATAAAAAGTTCAAGTGTATGTCCATATTAAATGATTCTTTGCAGACCAAAATGCCCATTTTTCTGATTCTAATTTTATATCTTAAACAGTAATTTTTATGAAAATCAAAGTGTGAATTCTGACTATAGTTTTTTTTTCTAAATTTGCTTTTATTGAATTTTTGTGTTTCATACAGAACATCTCAATCTCAATCATCTTTACACCCCTGTCCCCATCGGCACCCTCCTATAGCCCCCCCCCACCCCCACTGGAGCACATACACTCTGTCATCCCTGTTAAGGCCCATTGTGTCAAGTCAGTGTCCCCAGATGTTCCCCAGTGTAAGTCCATCCATTGAGGTCTATCTACTCAGCCCTTGTTTTAGGAAGATCAGTTCTTCTTCACCTAGCAACAATCGGTTGCCAATATTTCTTCAGCTAAGATTGGGGTCTGCTGTTAATTTTTCCCAGTTCTATCCTGAAATTTTGTCTGCCTGAGTTTTCATGGGACTTGTGTATGCTGACACCATTACAATAGAATTATATGAGCAGGTTCCCAGGAGCTTGTAGGACTCTATTTCCATATGATCATGCACTTCTTCCCTGGCTCTTACAATCTTTCCTCCCCCTCTTCCATGATGGGCCCTGAGCCTTGGGTGGGTGAAGTTTAATAAAGGAGTCCTGTCCAAGCATTCAGCATTCAGCAGACTCTTGAACTCTGCACTTTGGCCATTTGTGTTCCTGGCCCTCCACTGCATGAAAGAGCATCATTAATGAGAACTGAGAGATTCATTAGTGTCCTCTTCTTTACCCCTGTTCTACGGTCCATGAGCCTTAGAATTCTGACTATAGTTTTGATTTTACAGATAAAGTGCAAAGACAATGTTCTTCCCTAAAGAACCATTCTTTAAAATTGGATCTTGGATTAATAAAAAGATTAATAAAAATATGAACTTCATGATATATTTAAAATCATAATTCTAGAGACAAATATTTATCTTTACATATTCTGTGACAATCAAGGATGTAGGACTCTATCCACAAAGCAACACCACAGGTGGCTGTTAAGTACTCTGTCATCTGTTTGAAAGTTAACATTTCCCCTTGTATATACTGTACACTTACAAACTGAATTTGTAAGACATCCAATGACTCAACTATTCTCCTAGTATCAGATTTACAAGATGTTTTGAAAAATAAAACATGTAGTCTAGAGGAAAAAACAGCTGAAGAATGATGTTAGAAGACACAGAAAACATACAGAACTTGAAACTGTGGCACATTTGTGCACCTGTAATCACTGAGAGTCAATGACAGAAAAACTCATAAGGAAGAACAAATGAAGTTGACAATTTCAACTACTTAACATTTAAGTGGCCAGGAAGAAGTCTACTAATTTTTCAACTGTTTTTTTTATGAAGTTATATTTTAAAAATTTATTTATTTAGTGTTTATTTTTTAAAAATATTTTATTATTTTTATTTTGTGTGCATGCGTGTATTGCCTGCATGTAGGTAAATACACTTGTGTCATGCAATGCTGGTGGAGGTCAGAAGAGGCAGTCAGATCCCCTGGAACTGTAGTTATGGACAGTTGTTAGCTGTCATGTGGGTGCTGGGAATCGAACCCAGGTCCTCTGCAAGAGCAGCCAGTGCTCTT
>NW_008338108.1:606701-608826 GCF_000622305.1 Nannospalax galili
GTTTGATTCCCAGCAACCACAGGGTAGCTACAAACCGTCCTTAACTCCAGTTCCAGGGAAATCTGAAACCCTCTTCTGACCTCCACGACATTGCACAACATGGGTGCACTCACATACATGCAGGCAATATACTCATACACATAAAATAAAAATGATAAATAAAATATTTTAAAAAATATTAAAAAAAGGAATTATTTTGTAGTGCCTGCTAGAAGCCAGGACCTTTTTCTAAACACTGAAAATTTAATCAGTGATCTAGATGGAGTTGGATGTGAACTGAGATCAAGCAATGAGACTGATGATTATTCTTTCTAAGTTTTCTAGGTAATTATCAGAGTTGTGGTGATAAGTAATTAGAGAAAGCAGTACTAAATAAGAGGCTGGAAATGCATTTAGTGTGTGCATTGTGGTGGTGGGCCTTTGCTCTATGCTGTGATCACCCTGGCCTTCATTTCCCTAGCAACAACCAGATGTAGTTCAGGCTTTCCTGGGGCTGTCAAGCCACAACTCCAAATTGGAAAATGCAAAGTGCTAGGAAAGAAATGAGAGGGTAGTAATGGGATGAATATTTGGGGGTGCTTTAGTTTGTGTCTGAAGTCTCTCTCATATTTTGAATCCACAATTGGTAGCACTATTTGGGAGATTCTGAAAGTAGGGCCTAGTTGGAGGAAGTAGGTTACTGAGGAAGAACTTTTTGAGTGTGTTTTCTCTGGCCATTCTGTCATTTTCTTCTTCTTGTCTGCTGCAAGGTGAACACCTGGCCCCTGCACGCTTCTGCCACCAGGATGTTTGCCTGAAATACATGGGACCACACAACCAGGGTCAAGTCGAAGTAAGATTTTCCTTCTTCAATTTGTTTCTGCTGTGTATTTGGTTACAGCAATGCAAAAACAACTATACTCTGTGTGTGTGTGTGTGTGTGTGTGTGTGTGTGTGTGTGTGTGTGTGTGTGTTCAGGCAACATTTTCCTGAGAGAATGGTATTTGGATTGAAACTTGGATGATCAGAAAGAAAATATCTGTAAAGTTCCCAAGGTGGGAATAAACTTTGTGTTTTCTAGAAATAGATTTTTAAAAACATTTTATATTATTTTAATTTTATGTGTATGAGTGTATTGCCTGCATGTATGTAGGTGCAGCTGTGTCATGCAGTGCCCATGGAGGTCAGAAGAGGTTATTGAATGCTCCTGGAACTGTAGTTCTGGGTGGTTGTTAGCTGCCATGTGGGTGATGGGAACTGAACTCATGTCCTCTGCAAGAGCAGCCAGTGGTCTTAACTACTGAGCTACCTCTCCAGCCCTTAGAAATAGATTTTTAAAAAGGGTATAAGAAAGCTAGTTGGATATTGAAGCCATTTAAACCACAATATAACTAATTACTAATTCCCAACTCCTTTTTTTTCTTCTCAATATCTTTGGGAATAGAGAAACAACAGGCTGTATCATCATGACACACATATTTGCTATCTGTTCTATTAAAGGATTAATTAATTAATTTTTAGGTGTGTTGAACTTTTATTGCAGGCTGTACAGGTGCCTGAGAGGCAGGATATCACATGATTGAATTCTAAGCCTCGTTCTGCCACTGGTCCTTTGGGCTTGTCATTTCATCATCCTAATCTCCAGTTTCTTTAGCTATCAAGTAAAGAACACAATGCTGGGCACTGTGGTGCATGTCCTTAATTGCAGCATTTGGAAGGAAGAGGCAGATGGATCTCTGTGAGTTCAAGGCCAGCCTGGTCTACATTGTGAGTTCCAGGACAGCAAGGGCCACATAGTGAGGCCCCGCCTCAAGAAAACAAAACAGATAAAGTATTGACTATTTGATAAATTAAGTTTCACAACACTGAAAGTTTCCATGAAGTTCGTGAAGTTGCAGGACAGTGTTGAAGCCCTGCTCTATGTATCTGAACTGAGATAACTCAGTGACTTCTGTGGTCAATAACAGTCAAATTTCCCATGGTTCTCCCTGATTTTCTGCTACTATGATATGTTTCCTCCTGCCATACAAGGTCAATAATTCTTCCTCCTCCTCCCCCTCCCCCTCCCCCTCCCCCTCACCACCTTCTTCTTCTTCTTCTTCTTCTTCTTCTTCTTCTTCTTCTTCTTCTTCTTCTTCTTCTTCTT